>NC_140494.1:82364823-82567323 GCF_964271855.1 Acomys minous | reverse complement strand
CATCTGCCAGTGTACTCTCTGCGACACAGATGGACCAGGCTGGTAAGCTGTGAGAAGAGAGAGACTCAAGCCCAAATCTGCTCAGGTGTCTCTCAGGCTTTCTCAGGATAGCTGTTAATGTGATTTGTGGCCAGACTAAGCTCTGCCTGTTTTCTTTCTGTGTACCAGATGGGCCAGGCTGGTAAGCAGCAGGTAGTTGGAGAGAGGTCCAAGCCCAGAGTTGCTCAGGTGTCCCACAGTAGTCCTTCTTGGGGTGGCAGCAATGTTGGTTGTGACCAATACCCAAATCAGTTCTCAACTTTTTGCTTTTCAATTTGCATCTCTTTGATACAAGTTCACTAATTGTCTTATTGCTCTGGCTCAGATTTCAGGTACTATACTGAATAGGAAGAAAGAGGCAGGATAAACTTATCCTGTTCCTGATATTAGTGGAATAAATTGATGTTGGCTATAGGCTTACTCTATTTTTTTTTTTTTTTTTGGTTTTTCGAGATAAGGTTTCTCTGTGGAGCCTTGGCCATCCTGGACTCACTTTGTAGACCAGGCTGGCCTCGAACTCACAACGATCCACCTGCCTCTGCCTCCCGAGTGCTGGGATTAAAGGCATGCCCCACCATGCCCAGCAAGGCTTACTCTAAATAGCTTTAATTATGTTGATTTATGTCTCTTATATAGCAAATCTCTCCAGGACATTTATCATGATGTGTGTTGAGTATTCTGAAAGGCCTTTTCTGCAATTAGTAAGGTGGTAATGGGTTTTCTGCCTTTCAGTTTGTTTATGTGTTAGATTGCATTTATTTATTTATGTGTGTTGAACCATTTCTGCATCTTTGGGATGAAGTCTTAAAGAACCAACCCTTTGAGTCAGTAATTCCTTGTATTTCTATATTTCTTTCTATCTTATTTATTTCACTTATAAAATTGATTATTTCTTGCGGTCTCTTCCTCTTGAGAGTGATTACTTCTTTCTGTTCTAGAGCTTTCAGTTGTACTGTTAAGTTGCTCATATGATATATCTCCAATTGTGTATTTTTTTAATAACATAGGCACTTATTGCTAAAAACTTTCCTCTTAGAACCACTTTCATTGTATCACAAAAGTGTGGGTACGCTCTGTATTCATTTTCATTCAAAATTGAAAATCTTTAATTGTTTTTATTTATTTCTGTCTTGACTCATTCTGTAGAATTGTTCAGTTTCTATGATTCTGTTAGCTATGTTATGATATCTAGGTATAATCGTTCATGGTCTGACAGGATTCAGGGAGTTATTTCTAATTTCTTGTATATGCTGAGATGTTTTGTGTCTGAGAGCATGGTCAATTTTGGAGAAAGTTCCATGATGTTCAGAGATACATTCTTTTGTATTTGGTTGAAAATGTCTTTTAAAATCTGTTAGGTCTGTTGGTTCATTAGGCCTGTTACCTCCTGCATTTCTCTGATTAGTTTTTCTCTGGATTTACTGTACCTTGGTGATATTTTGGTATGTAATTATCTCACTGTGAGTGTATAAAGGGTCAATTTATGATTTAAGTTGTAGTAGTGTTTTTTATTTGTTTGTTAGTTCTTTGCTTGTTTGTTTGTTTACAAATTTTGGTGCCCTTGTATTTAGGGCATAGGTGTCAAGATTTGAAAGATCATCTTGCTATATTTTTCATTTAATGAGTATATATTTTCTTTCCCATCTGTTTCTTACTTTTGGTTTGAAATATATTTTGTAGATATTAGGGTGGCTATACCTGCTAGTGTCATTTGCTAGGAATATTTTCCCAACCCTTTAGCCTGAGATAATGTTTGATCTTGATGTTGAGGTGTGATTTTATTGGACATTGTAGAAGGATGGATCCTTGTTTAAGATCCATTCTATTAGTCTGTGTCTTTTTATTGGTGAATTGAGGCCACAGATATTGAAAGTTATCATTAACAGATGCTTGTTGATTACTGTTATTTTGTTGTTGTTTTTGTGATAATAGGGTGATAGTAGTGTGTGTGTATATGTGTGTGCATGCATATGTGTGTGTGTCTGTGTTCCTTCTTTTATTTTGCTGGTCTGGAACTATTTATTTCCTGTGTTTTCATGGAGTATAGTTAACCCCTTTGATTTGGATTTTTCTAACACCATCTATAGTGCTAGTTTTGTAGATAGATATTGTTTAAATTTAATTTATCTTTGAATATTAAGGATACTTCCCAATGTCTCATGTCATTCTTTTCAGGGACCATGCTAATTTTCTTTATATCACTCCAATTTAAATATATATGCTGCTGAAGTGAGTGTGGTCTATCCATTCCCATTAGCACTGTACATGAAATACTCCACAGTCTGATGTTATCTCTCTGTAAAACTAGAAAATTCCACAGTTATCTGATTTTGCATAGATCATCAGGCTTGCCTGATCTGGTAAATGAATTATTTTTTAAGATTTTGGTATGTGAAATGGGTACAATGGTTTTTGTTATACCTTTATCAGGCATTATTTTCTTACATATTAAAATTGTCTCTTCTGTTTTGAAGATTCAATTACTACAGGGATGGTATAAAACCTTTTCTCCTTGTGGTTTATACCTCTCAGTGGTTACTCTGTTCAATGGAATAGATTGTGATATATGCCAGAGCTCTGTAGTCACTGACTCTTCATTGATAAAAATTGTGGTTTTAACCACAAGTTATACTGTGAATACGTAAATACTGTATCCAGTATGTACATCTTGGGAAATAAGAATATTGGAATGTGTGCTGAGTTACCTCATTTCAGGTATTCTTTTTTGGGGAGAGATTTCCATTTGTATTTGATGCTGGGATTTATAAAAAAGACTTAAACATTCTTCTTAATCAGTACTTTCACAATTCGTAGGTAATACAACATATGAACACATTTCAACTGGTACTTCAATCTGGAATCTATTTTTCTAGCATGCGTTATATTTCATAAACAATTTCAGTATGTGAACTTATTTGAAGTGCTGGTTACATTGATGCCTGCTCTTGCTTGGTAGTTCACTTCTAGTAATTGTTTTTTAAAAAATCTGTTCAAAGATAAAGCAGTCTGGTACATGGAAAGGAAAGAGGGCAGATTAAAAAATATTCTATTTCTTTTTTTTCTTTCTTTTTTTTTACTTTATTAATTTATTCTTGTTACATCTCAATGGTTATCCCATCCCTTGTATCCTCCCATTCTTTCTTCCCTCCCATTTTCCCCTTATTCCCCTCTCCTATGACTGTTCCTGAGGGGGATTACCTCCCCCTGTATATGTTCATAGGGTATCAAGTCTCTTCTTGGTAACCTGCTGTCCTTCCTCTGAGTGCCACCAGGTCTCCCCCTCCAGGGGACATGATTAAAGGTGAGGCACCAGAGTATGTGAGAAAGTAATATCCCACTCTCCACTCTACTGTGGAGAGTGTTCTGTCCATTGGCTAGATCTGGGTAGGGGTTTAAGGTTTACTGCCTGTATTGTCCTTGGCTGATGCCTTAGTTTGAGCGGGACCCCTGTGCCCAAATCTGCCTATCATAATGTTCTACTTGTAGGCTTCTAGGACCCTCCGGATCCTTCTACTTTGCCATTCTCCCATGCTTCTCTCATCTAGAGTCCCACTAGAATGTCCTCCCCTCTGTCTCAGTTTCCTGGTAAGTGAAGGCTTTCGTGGGACATGCCCCTTGGGCTAGTATGCAGATATAAGTGAGTATATACCATTTGAGTCTTTCTGCTTCTGGGTTAACTCACTCATTATGAGCATTTCTAGCTCATTCCATTTATCCACAAATTTTGGGAATTCCTTGTTTTTAATAGCTGAATAGTATTCCATAGTGTATATGTACCACAGTTTCTTTATCCATTCTTCTACTGATGGACACTTAGGCTGTTTCCATGTTCTGGCTATTATGAATAAGGCTGCTATGAACATGGTTTAGCAAATTTTCTTGTTGTGTGCTGGAGCATCTTCTAGGTATATTCCAAGGATTGGAATAGCTGGGTCTTGAGGAAGCCCTATTCCCATTTTTCTGAGATAGCACCAGATAGATTTCCAAAGTGGTTGTACTAGTTTGCATTCCCACCAGCAATGAAGGAGTATTCCTCTCTCCCCACATCCTCGCCAGCATGTGGTGTCGCTTGAATTTTTGATCTTAGCCATTCTGATGGGTGTAAGATGGAATCTCAGAGTTGTTTTGATTTGCATTTCCCTGATGATTAAGGAGGTTGAGCATTTCTTTCTCAGCCATTTGATATTCCTTTGTTGATAATTCTCTGTTTAGTTCCAAGCCCCATTTCTCAGTTGGGTTATTTGGTTTGGTGGTGTTTAATTTCTTGAGTTCTTTATATATTTTGGATATGATACCTTTGTCAGATGTAGGGTTGGTGAAGATCTTTTCCCAGTTTGTAGGCTGTCGCTTTTTCTCTTGACAGTGTCTCCTGCCTTACAGAAGCCTCTCAGCATCATGAGGTCCCATTTATTAATTGTTGACATTAATGTCTGGGCTGTTGGTGTTCTGTTCAGCAAGTTGTCTCCTGTGCCAATATGTTCCAGGCTCTTCCCCACTTTTTGTTCTAAGTGACTTAGTGTCTCTGGTTTTATGTTGAGGTCTTTAATCCACTTGGATTTGAGTTTTGTACAAGGTGACAAATATGGGTCCAGTTGCATTTTTTTACACATAGACATCCAGTTAGACCAGCACCATTTGTTGAAGATGCTATCCATTTTCCATCGAATGGATTTGGGTCTTTGTCGAAAATCAAGTGACCATATGTGTGTGGATTCATATCTGGGTCTTCGATTCGATTCCACTGATCAACCAGCCTGTTGCTGTGCCAGTACCATGCTGTTTTAATTACTATTGCTTTATAGTACAGTTTGAGATCAGGTATGGAGACTCCTCCAGAGCACCTTTTATTGTACAAGATTGTTTTAGCTATTCTGGGTTTTTTGTTTTTCCATATCAAGTTCAGAATTGAACTTTCAATGTCTTTAAAAAATTGTGTAGGTATTTTGATAGGGATTGCATTGAATCTGTAGATTGCTTTTGGTAGGATGGCCATTTTTATTATGTTAATTCTCCCGATCCATGAGCAAGGAAGATCCTTCCATCTTCTCATGTCATCTTCAATCTCTTTCTTTAGAGTTTTGAAATTTTTTTCAAACAAGTCCTTCACTTGCTTAGTTAGAGTAACTCCTAGGTACTTTATATTGCTTGTGGCTAATGTGAAGGGTGTAGTTTTCCTAATTTCTTCCTCTACAAGCTTGTCATTTGTGTATAGGAAGGCTACAGACTTTTTTGAGTTAATTTTGTATCCAGCCAATTTGCTGAAGGTGTTTATCAGCTGTAGGAGTTCTATGGTGGAATTTTGAGGGTCACTTATGTAGACTATCATATCATCTGCAAATAGGGATAATTTGACTTCCTCCTTTCCCATTTGAATACCTTTGATCTCCTTATGTTGTCTTATTGCTCTGGCTAGAACTTCGAGTACTATATTGAAGAGATATGGAGAGAGTGGGCAGCCTTGCCTTGTTCCTGATTGTAGAGGAATTTCCTTGAGTATCTCACCATTTACTTTGATTTTGGCTATTGGTTTCCTACATATAGCCTTTATTATGTTGAGGAAAGTGCCTTGTATCCCCGTTCTCTCTAAAACTTTAAACATGAATGGATGTTGGATTTTATCAAATGCTTTCTGTGTCTAAAGAGATGATCATGTGGTTTTTTATTTTCAGTTTGTTTATGTGGTGGATTACATTGATGGATTTCCATATATTAAACCATCCCTGCATGCCTGGAATGAAGCCTACTTGGTCATGATGAATGATATCTTTGATGTGCTCTTGTTTTCGTTTTGCAAGTATTTTATTTAGTATTTTTGCATCGATGTTCATCAGAGAAATTGGTCTGAAATTCTCTTTCTTTGTTGAGTCTTTGTTAGGTTTAGGTATCAATGAAACTATGGCCTCATAAAATGAATGAAGGAATAACATACCCAAATTTGTGGGATACATTGAAAGCAGTGCTAAGAGGAAAATTCATAGCACTAAGTGCCTTTAAAAAGAAATTGGAAGCATCGCACATAAACACCTCAACGACACAACTGGAAGCCCTAGGAAAAAAAGAAGCAGAAACACCCAAAAGGAGTAGATGTCTGGAAATAATCAAACTCAGGGGTGAAATTAACAAATTAGAAACTAAGAAAATGGTCCAAAGAATCAACAAAACCAAGAGCTGGTTCTTTGAGAAAGTCAACAAGATAGACAGACCATTAGCCAAACTAACTAAAAGGCAGAGAGACAGTATTGAAATCAACAAAATCAGAAAAGAAAAGGGAGACATAACAACAGACACTGAAGAAATACAAAGAATCATAAGATCCTACTTTGAAGGCATATATGCCACAAAATTTGAAAATCTAAGGGAAATGGACGATTTTCTTGATCAATTTCACTTGCCAAAGTTGAGTGAAGACCAGATAAACAAGCTAAATAGTCCCATTTCCCCTACAGAAATTGAAGCAATCATTGATAGTCTCCCAACCAAAAAAAGCCCAGGGCCAGATGGTTTCATGACTGAATTCTACCAGACCTTCAAGGGCGAGCTAATACCGATACTCTTCAAGCTACTCCAAAAGATAGAAAGGGATGGAACATTACCAAAATATTCTATTTCTATCCTAAGTTCTGCCTCCTTATGCTGCGATGGTAGATTCAACCTCCCTTGTGAATACAAATGGAAAATACTTGTTTAACTCAAAACTTTTTTTTACTTTTGAGAATTTCATTCATGTATACAAGGAACTATTGTGTGGGGCTGGTCAGTACAGCTTCCATGGCCATCAGGATGACAATCCATGTGAGGCAGGAAGGCAGTTCAACACAACTCAGTAGCCAGTATTGGCTCAAACACTGGGAGTCGGCCCCCCGGAGTAATTTTTAGGCCTATTTAAGGATAGCAAAATTTGATTAAAGCTGTCCTAGTAATACAAATAACTAAGTTTCATGCATAATAAAGCATATGTAAATCTTGAAGAAAAAATAAGATAAACAAAGATCACATGTGACTACATTGAAACTTAAGTACCTGACACCCTTCCATAAAGACGAGTTCTCTAAATTGACTGAGAAAGCATGTTTACAATAAGAAACTAGAGAAGGGCCCTGGGTGATCTCTGGCCATGCAGACCGAACAAAGTTCACTAGGCTATTAAACTTTTCTACTCCCATCTTTCTGGGAGAATAACAGGTTATTGGTTTCTTCCTTTGAATGAATAACCATGAGTGTTCAATATTTTGGGTTCCCCTAGAGCTAACTGTGGACACAAATATTCCATGGCTCTTACAAAACATTATAACAGCCATGGCAAGTTTGGGCTTCCATCTTCCGCATTTTCTCTCAAACATTCCACGCTCATATCCATATTTATTTTGAGAATTTCATATATGAATGTAATATATTTTGATCAAACCTAACCCTTTCCGATATTCTCATTCTCTCATGTTCCTCTGCTTTCTCCTCTTCAACTTCACGTGCTTTATTTATTATTTGCTCAGCTCACTTAGAGTTGCCTTATATCCTAATGAGTTCATCTACTGAAATGTAAGTGGCCTCTTGGAGAGCACATCCCCAAAGTGAGTTGATTGTCCTTCCCAAGTGACTGTCGAATATGAATATGAATAGTTCCTTAGCTAGAGGTAAAACGTCATAGTCTGTTTCTTCATTCATGCTGGGATTTGGGGAATAACCCATTAAGTTCAACTAATGCTGCCCTATATCTGCGGAGCCTACATGTGAGAAAATGAACTGGAGGATGATATATCTACCAGTGACCATACCCTCCTAGAAGAATTATGCTCTCTCCCTTAGAAACTATTATTTGTCAGTGATTCCTAAATAGGAATTAGCTACAAATATCATCGATCTCATACAGGGAAGAGCATTTTTGACTTGATCTTCTATAGGTAACCATGACTGGTGTGAGTTCCTGCCTGTTATAATCATGTTCTTTCCAGAAAACCACCTTTGATAAGACTTCCTCCTTCTGTGCCTCCTAATTTCTCCTGTAATGTCCTTTGAATCTGGGCTTTTATGGGCTTAATATATGCATTTTAATTAGAGATGAGCACTAAGTCTCTTATTCTCAGCTGTCAGAGCATTTGGGCATCTTGTCATTGACTGTTTTCCATAAGGAAGGGAAGATTCTTTAGATGACGTTGTGAGCAACCACATTTATGATGATGAACAGAAAATATGTTGAAGGCAATTTCACAGCAAGGGTGTTTAACAAAATAAAAACAGTAGATACTGCCCAGTGGGCTATATCATGTATAGTAATAGGCTTTAAGAAATAAATACCAATCACATAGCTTATAACTGCAATGCTATCACTAAAGAGGCTATGGCAGAAGTATTGTGGCTAGTCTGGGCTTGATAAAATGCCCTGTAACCCTCCTATAAAAATATTAGCAGTGATTTTCTCTGGAATATTATATTATCTTTTGTTAGTGTTCTCATTCACTGAATTCTATTCTGTTTCATTATTTACATAAATAGAACTATTTCAGTATTTAAAAATTATTTTGAAATATTTAGACATTTTGTAATTTATCAGTAAAACTTTCTTCATTTGTCATATATAAAGGAAATATTCACTGTGATATGCTTTGACTTTTTTGATATTCATTTTATAAAATGTATAAATATTTATTATATCATTTCTGAGATCAAATGTTCATAGAGTACTATGAAGAAGTCTTCCTAGGACTTTGTGACAAATATAGTGTACAGATGGTCCTTTTCCTCATTATTCATCATTAATTATTCTCTGAAACATGCCAATGTTGGTTTCATTACTATAGTCTTAATATTTTTCATTAGAGCAGGACATATTTTTGCTGAGCAGAAATCTCCCTTTTTTCAATCATTATACTTTTAAAAAAATTATTCTGATGCTTTTGAAATTATTTGTCATGGCACCAAATAAGGTTTTGATGTTTGTATTAGGTTGCTAGTTTTTTTTTAGAGGAATATTTCTATAACCTACATGCCTGGAGTACTTAATATTTCTTCTCTCACTCATCTGCTTACAAGATAAAATGTCACTGTAGTTTATTTCTTCTGATACTTAGATGTATATTTTAATGTCTCTCGCCTTCCATAACCCCCTCCCCAGTCCTATTTTTTTTTCTGATTACATAGACATTAGTACAAATGGAGTAACACTATAGGTAAGTCTCCATCCCAACTTAATTTCTTCCCTCAGGAATTCTTTACAGCTGTGGTCAGATTTTGAGGATTAGAAGGCAATGCATTCACCATATGGGTTCTCAGAAGAACATCACACTACGACTGTGAGTAACTTCTCTTGTCCTTTCTGTTTTTTTAAAATTCGATTTTCACAAAAAGTTTAGAGTACCACGTAGATATACTTAGAATATCCTGGTGAAAATCTAGATGTTCAGTCTTCCTATTTCACTTAAAAGTATCAAACCCTTTGAACAGGTGCATCACAGACAGTGTAACTCACAGTAACAAAGGAAACTATTTAGTTGCCTCCTCAGATTTTGCAGGCTTGCAGGTGACTAGGATAGAGTCATAATCTGCCACCTGGAAAGCCAGGAATCAACACTTCAGGATTGAGTTTACTACTACAAAAGATTGGTTTCAAGGTTATATCTTTGCCCTTGTGAGGCATTCGATATTACTTAAAGATCATTAGATTTTTTTTTTCTAACTTGTGGCTTCTTGCTGAAAAATAAACACAAATCTTTCTTTCCCTTAAGATTCAATCCAATTTGAATTGCCAATTACTTGGACAAGAAAAGTTGTTGAAAAGTTGCGAGTTCAGGAAACAATCAAAATAAAATAGATGGAGACTACTAAAAACTAGCTTGGCATCATGTTTTCTCATCGCTTTCCATTCTGAACTAATTCAACATAAATTAGAAAAGAAATGGTACTAAGATGAGAAATGTGAAAAATTCTGGTAGCAAATAAAATTGCAGCTTAACTATTTCCACAATTAATCAATCGTGGAACTTTGCTCTAGCTCATGTATCATTATATGAAGCAAGAAAATAGCAATCATTGACTCATTAACTCCTTAGTGCCCTTCACCTTTATGTTCTTTTGCTCATCCTAAGATAATATCATATCTGATGTGATATCCTCTATAATATTTTGGTTGCATTTCTAGTATACATCACAATTTAAGAAATATAGCATAGAAGTGTATGGTGCCATTATAGGACACAATTAATGAAACATTTCTCAATATATTATCATGTATTAAGTATTCCATTTATGGAAGATTGAGATGGTTTCAGCTTAAATAAAATGTTAAAAGTGCAATAGAATTCAGAATTATTTTTAGAACAACATTATTAAATACAATTAGTTGTATGAAATGACTAATAAAATGGCAGCGTGGCCAATTTGCTCAAGTAAGGGGAATATATAAGGTTTCTCCAAGTAGTTGAGAAGGTGAAATTTCAAGTCCAACAGTATTAGTTTTAAAATAAAACTAAAACAAGGACAATGGGGTATGTAGCTAATTTTGCAATTTCTATGATGAAGTCATAAACCAAATGAAAACATATTGACCTGTACCTGTTCAAAAAATTAATCTATTTATAATGTATGCTTCCTGTTTTAACAATTTATGATCTTCATTTAATATGTCAAATATAGTAGTTAAATAACATATTTATTCTTGTTATCATATATCCAGATAACTAAATATTGGAGTAAAAAGTGAGTCCTTACTTTTCAACATATAGAATATTATGAGAAGTGATGTCATAAAATATGTTCTTATGTAAGATTTGCATTAATTGAATTTGAAATGTTATTTCTTTCCTTGTATCTATTACTCTTACAATATGTCCCACATACAGAAAGACAGAGACAGACAAACAGATAGATAGGCAGGCAGGCAGGCAGACACACACACGCACACACACATGCACGCACACACACACACGCACATGCACACACACATGCACACACACATTCACACATGCACGCACACACACACACACACACACACACACACACACACACAGAGAGAGAGAGAGAGAGAGAGAGAGAGAGAGAGAGAGAGAGAGAGAGAGAGAGAGAGAAGGGGTGTTAGTTATATTTGAAGAAATAAGCTCTCCCCAATTCAGTTGGTTCTTTCTTCCTCCTGGTTGTAGTTGAATATGTGATCTATCAGTTCAATATTCATGCCAACATACCTGATATTTCCTGTCATGTTTTCTTCTCTATCCCTGACCATGATGGACCTTTATCACTATGGAATCTTAAATTCAAAGTAAATATTTGGTTCTATATGTTGTTTTGGTCATGGTGCTTTATCATAGACACAAAAATAACTAATGTGAGTTATTGTCATTTTGGAACACTAAATCAGTCATATATTGAGTGAATACTGCACATAGATTTAAATCAGATGCACTTGATTTAGACTCATTAATTTTTCTATTTGTGTTCTTTGTGGTTATGAAATACACCCATGTGTCAACAGAATTGACAGCATGAACTGCTTCATCTGTAATTGGACAGTTAGTTCAGAAAATTCTGAAGCATGCCAATATTTGTGCTCATTGTTTTACAGATATAAGCTTACTACATGCTTTGTGACTTTTCTTTTCTAGATATGGAAGAATTCTCAAAGAAATAGCATGCCCTCCCTTTCATAATAGTATCATATTTTCAGAAGTTTCAATATTTTTTGAAGAGAACTGAAGTGTGAAAAATAATGAAAAAGAGGAGTGGAGGGGAGGCACATGAAAAAATTCAAATACTAATGCAGTATATACTATAAACAAGGCAGCTTAAAATTTTTTTAAGTACTAGTTCTCAAGCTTTGAATATAACAAACTCAGTGACATTACTTATTAAAATATATTAGTAAGGTCATTGCAAATTATTTATGAAAACTAAATACAAAATATTACGGTAATATTCACACCCAACATACATTAATGAAACAATATCATTCCTCAACAAAATTCAAATTATTTATACCTCTTCCTTTTGGTAATATCCATAAACAAGATGGAATATTCAAACCGATCAGACGTTTATGAATTCTTTCTCATTGGGCTGACATATTCTCCGGATGTTGAGTCATATATCTTCAGCTTGTTTCTGTCTATGTATTTTGTTACCATCATTGGAAACCTCCTCATTATCCTGACTGTAAGCTTTGAGTCCCACCTCCATACACCCATGTACTTTTTTATTGCCAATCTGTCCATGACTGACATCTGTATAAGCACAACAATAATCCCAAAGATGCTAGTGAACATCCAAACACAGGATCCGAGCATCACATACACAGGCTGCCTGTCCCAGGCTTGCTTCGTCTTGATTTTTGGTGGCTTAGAGAGTTGTCTGCTTGCTGTGATGGCCTATGACCGCTACTTGGCCATAGGTCATCCCCTGAGGTACACAGTTATCATGAACCCTTGCCTATGTGTGTTGCTGGTTTTGCTCTCACTTCTCATAAGTACCATGAACGCGCTACTGCATAGTCTGATGTTGCTTAAGCTATCTTTCTGCACAAACCGGGATATCCTGCACTTCTTCTGTGAGCTTGTTCAAGTCATCAAGCTTGCCTGCTCTGACGCTTTCATCAACACCCTACTTATTTATACAGTTACTAGTGCATTTGCTGGTGTTCCTCTTGTTGGGATTATTTTCTCTTATGTTCAAATCGTGGCTTCTATTCTTAAGATCTCATCAGCCCAGGGAAGGAATAAAGCCTTTTCCACTTGTGGCTCTCATCTCTCAGTGGTGCTATTATTCTATGGGACAGCTTTTGGGGTATATATGAGTTCTGCAGTTTCTGACTCTTCTGTTAAGAATGTAGTCTTTTCTATGATGTATATTGTGGTTCCTCAAATGCTGAACCCATTTATATACAGTTTGAGGAACAGAGAAATGAAGCAAGCCATGAGACACCTTATCTTTTCTGTGGTCTTACCATCTCCATAAATTGAGTTTAGAGAAACAAAATGACAATAATATTGAAGAACCATAAAAGCTAACACTGTCATTAAGCACTTCAAAAAATGAATAGATAAGTTGTCCTAGCATGTTTCTTTTTATACCAATGAAAAAATTAAATTTATAAATAACACACATTTAAAACCAAAATAAAAATAACATGTAAAGATAATTAAATAATGTAATTTTACTAGGGTTTATTTAAATATACATGTAGGCTATTTCTGATATTTCCTATCTAATAAATTTGAGCTAAAGTTGACTGTGCCTCACTGAAGCTGTGAAATGTAGAACAGAAGATAAAAGAAGATCAACATGTAAATTTTCTGAACAATAAGATTAATACAATACCAAGAGAACATTCATTGATAATGCAAATATTTTGCATTTACGTGTATATGGTCATACCAGTTCTCACTATTCAAGAATGTTAGGCATTTAAAATTTTTATACTATGAGGACATTTCAGTTTGTAATTAATTTAGTTTAAATTAAATTAAGTTGATTTTAATAGACACTGTTAGTGGCTGTCTAGTTCTTAACATAGGCTTAATTTTAAGTCTTATATTCAAATATCATATTTTATATTAATTAATAGATACATTTTTCAATGATCCTCTGTACATTTAACCAAAGAGCATGCATGGATTGGTCCCAGGCCTTCTGGAGATAGTTAGCATATGTGTATCTTGGTGTTCATGTGGGTCTCACCATAACTGAAATAGAGCCCTCCGTCACTCTCATTTTTGCCTTAGGATTCCAGTCCTCTAACTAGGCTGCCTTGTTTGGCCTCTGTGGGAGAGGACCTTGTACTCTAATGTGTCAGGGATGGTTGGTAGGCATGGGGGACCTCTCCCAACTCAGAGGAAAAGGGAGGGGATAACTGAAGGGAGTGCTGTGTGAGAGGGAGAATAGGAGGAGTGCATGAAGGAGGGCTGTGTTCAGGATGTAAACTGAATAAATAAATTAATTAATGGAGAAAATTAACATAATAAAAATAAGAGAAAGGGAAAAGGAATACAACATTTTAGTTAGAAGACTAAGCATATTTCTATTTGGTAATTACGTATAACAGTGGTGTTTATTTCCCAGCTATGTGATGCTCCACAAATAATTCCATTCGAGATTCATTTCATTTTTATGGTTCCTTTGAGGCAAGGAAGATGGCAGATGAGGTTTTTTTTAAATTAAACTTTCATTAATGTGTTTCTGAAAAGTGCAAGTTAATTGCATACGGGTAAATAAGAGGCTTGTAAAAGATCAAGTTTATATATAAAAACTAGATGCAAGCAGATCTCATACTTAATTATACTTTAGTTACACCTCATAGGAAAACTATGATCCACACTAACAGAAATTTCATTAGTAAATAATGACTGAAAAATTTCAGGAAAGCAGTCTTTAAGACATCATGTTACCACCCACCCAGATTGGGTTCATTATTTTATGAATTCACATTTTACGTTTTTAAGTGGCTTTAAATTGTTTTGTGCTAAATGCTTTTGTCATGTCAGCTGCAACTATTTATCAAAGAGGAATAAATACTGTGTCATATATTGAAGATGTAAAGCCCTTCACTCATTATTAGTACTTGAGAACTTTTGAATGCACAGTTTTAGGAATTAGGGATTCTTTGATTCCTACCCAAATACATTTCTTCCTAAGACACAGTTTTTTATAGATGGTCCAGTTGTTCTATAAAAGCATGACCATGCAAACTGAGGTGTGTAAACCATTTGGCTAATCTATTCTTTATAATAGGGCTTACATTAATGTCACACCAAATTATGGTCATGGAAATTATGATCATGGAAATAATAGCTTGTATTGTAATTTTCCTCATTTGTGAATAAGATTTTCCTTAAGGAAACACTATATTACATGTTGGGACAAAAATGATACATCTAAGATGTAATATACATATAAGATAACCCAGGCTATACTTTTGATATCTAAACATCATTTCATATACTCCTACAAAAATTATGATATGTGGAGATGAATATAGGGTGTATTCTCAGAAAAGAGCAGAGATATTATGATATTTGAGTCTGAATGACATTTTTATTATAGGAATACTGTCAGTCATAAAAGTAATGAAAGATTAAATTTAAGTAGAGAATGGGAGACAGTTTTTGATCAGGGTATATATGGCAGGATAACTGAGGATGAATACTAACAATGTTATTCATGTATGAAAATATAATTAAAATTATACATGTATATTGTATTTAGAAGTAAAGAATAGGCAGCAGCTGTGCACCTCTCCTTGTAAAATAACGACTGCTATGATATTTGCAAATTTCTGTATAACACATAAAGCATTTTCGTGGTTTTAATGATAAATTTTTCAGTACCAGGAATGTTTTCCCTCTTGATAAGCAGGATTTTTAATACATTTAGAGAGCTGTTTGTTACTGCCAAGATATATGTAGCACTAATGCTCCTTGTATATACAAAACTATCATACCTCATGTCATGCTGGTAATTTATGTGGTTATGGGCATCAAAGCAGGGTGAGGCTGTTGATTTCTTCTTTCTTATGGAAGTTTATGTGCTACCTTTGGGTACAGTGAAAGATAGTCTTCAGAAAAGATGCATTCATGCCACTTCCAGCTCAGAGGACTGTTTCCAAAGTACATGCTTTCTTCTGCAACAGGGACTTGCCTTCCACATTTGGGGATAATCAAGTGCAACATCAATTATCTGTATGTTTGAAGATTCCTTTGGAAAGACTTGACTCTTTCCTTTGGAAAGAGAAGACTCAGAAGAGGGCTTCTCATGTCTGTTATTGATGATTTGGTTAAGTGGCCTTTGTCTTATGGCATTGTCATTCCATAACTGAATATTTTATTAAACCTCTGTATTTATATTTATGCACAGAACCACTTGTGCATAAATGCCCTTTTATGTGTATATATTTATATTTATACATAAGTATAACTAAATATTTTATGTATATAAATATTCTTTTAAAGATAATTAACAGTATAGCTCATTACAGCTCCTTAGGTACTCTCACTGTTATTTTATTCACTGCCATCCTTTTTCTGTATATGCCTCTCTCCCAAATAACTAAAGAGTGCCAATATTCTCATTTATCCTCTCAGATCACTTGTACCCAGGTCTTCCCCTTACTCTCCTCCTACTTTCTTTTGTATTTGTGTCCCTATTAGTACCTAAAAAGTCCAGACTTTTATATGCTCATATCTAAAGTTTTGGAGAGGAGCCAGTGGCTCCCAATACGAAAGAACACATAAATTTTGTATCTGAGTCTGGGTTACATTGCACCAAGGACTCAGCAATAATTAAGCACCTTACAGAGGAGTAGTGTACTGCAAGTAGAGGTCAAGCTAAGCGTTAATCTATCACTAGAACAAGAAAGAAAATTTCCAGGTAATGTAAGTATCTAAATCTTTAGCAGTTCAAAGAATCTTCTCAAGAAAAGACACATGTTAGTGACTAAACAACTAACAATGCCTTCTTTGTGAAAATAATCTTCTCCTGTAGCAAGGTCTAAGTCCCATCCACATCATGTTTGAAGGTGTTATCATCTCTGAAGTGGTTTTCATCAGAGGTTCAGATATTCCACTCTTATTTGAAGCATGCTGGATGGAGGTATTATTTGATTAACCATTTATTTCATGAATTGAAAAGCAAAAGCAGTGAGTAAAATTAAGACATCAAAGATATAACTTTGGCAAGATGTTCTTAGAAAAAATACTGAAAGTGAGGCTGCATCTAGAGTAAGAATTTAATTTTAGAAAGGCTTTGTTTGTAGTTTTTAAATTAACATTTATGTTTTCCACATACAAAAGAAATTTTGTACATTTCTACGGGGAAAGACCACGCACACTGTTCAAATCCAGGCACCTGTACTCATTGTATTCTTCCACACTGTCTAATCCCTCTTATTTTTTCCATTCTGTGTTCAGGTCACTTTTACAAATCTTACCATAAAAAAAGAAGAAATACTACTTTTCTGTGTTTTCCCTGCTTTACTTCCCATATGTTTTTGCAGTGGTATTAATGTTTTTTCAGATGGCTTTCAAAGTAGGTGATTCTCTGTTATATTGTATAGTAGTTTCCTCTTCATTGGAACTTCTCTTCTATGTGGAGTTGGGAGACTGCTGAGACTGTGGAAGAAAACAAGCTTCTCATGTCTGGAAATCCTCAAATTTGCAAAATTCAGAAGATCTGCCTCAGGGTTATTGAAGAAGAAAACAGTTGTTGGGTGCATAGACTCTGAAACATCTATTCTCAGGACTATGCTGTTTCTTTCAAATCATATAGTGAGCTTGGGGTTGTGGGTTTCATGAGTATTTATGTGTGCTGCAATGGATTTTAGTGTGGCTGCTTTGTTGAGTCATCCTTATGCCTATAAATAGCTCCTCAACTATCCACCTGTTAGAGATCATAATAGAATCTTACTCGTTCACCAATCTTCCTCAAAAATAACTTTCATTATGGGTGCCATATCAGGCATAAGTGTGTGTGTGTGTGTGTGTGTGTGTGTGTGTGTGTGTGTGTGTGTGTGTTCTGAAATTCTCCAGTATCCAGAAAAGTTTCTTACCAAATACATTGTGTTCATATAATATGTTTCCTATTATCAATCATACATTGGCAACATTCTGTTTCATTTTAGGGATTGCCATTGCCCATTGATATGTGTGCAGGTACCATTTTATGCTCATTTACATTTTCTGTTAATATTATTATGGTTACTAATGTTAAATTAAGATCTGCAGTGTGCACAATTTTTGGTATAGAATGAGATTTGGTATACAGCATACACTATGCTATCACATACCTCATATTTAAGACAAAACTACAAATGCTTTTATTAAAGGAATCAGGAATTTGAGAAAAAGACCTATTAGGTGTGAATTCTTAACAATAACACTGATAAACTAAAACATATTTTAAAGTAAAATATCTGTGTATCTTCTGTTTACAATGAGGTACATGCAAAACAACACTCACAGAAAAAATTTTCTGATGCATTTCACACATGAAATAAACTTGTTGAATTTTGATGCTGATGCTTGAAAATACTTATGATATATTAATAAGTAAATTCTTTTATTTTATTCACATACAAAATTCTAAAAACATAGATAGTAGGAAGACCATTATAAAAATTACTAGTATGTATTTTCCCCAAAGGAGAAAACTTTATGTACCTTAGGCCTGTAGCTCAGAAAGATTTAGTAGCACTGAAGTAAAATTCAGGCAGAGCCTAGAATTTATTTCTAGAGATTGTCACAATACATAACCAGGTTGACAATACAAATATAATGGGTTTGTGTGTTTGCGTGTGTGTGTGCACGCGCGCACGTGCGCACACACACACACACACACACACACACACACACACACACACACACACACACGGGTCTTGCAAGACATTATGTTACCTGTTCATTTAGAAGCATTGGCAAAAATAAATAATAATATGTAATCATTCTGAATCCCTTAAAATCCAGACATTGTGACTTAACTCTATCAAGTAAATCCATACCCAGAGAGGATAAGACATTATACAAGGGAAGCTATTCTACCAATGAGTTTTCTCAAAGCTTCCTTCATGTCTCTGTTTCTCAGGCTGTAGATAAATGGGTTCAGCATCTGAGTAACTATAGAATACATCACTGAAGCCACTGCTGTCTTCCTGGGTGATTCAGTAACTGCAGAGCTAATGTACACTCCTAAACCTGTCCCATAAAACAATGACACTACTGACAGATGAGACCCACAGGTGGAAAAGGCTTTATACCTTCCTTGCCCTGATGGAATTTTCAAAACAGAGGAGACAATTTCAGTATAAGACAGAAAAATTCCAAGAAAAGGAATTCCACCAAATAATAAAGCCGCAATATAAATCAATATATTATTGATAAGGGTGTCAGAACAGGCAAGCTTTATGATCTGAGCAAGTTCACAGAAGAAGTGGGGGATTTCCAGGTCTGTGCAGAAAGTCAGCTTCAGTACCGTGAGACTGAGCAGTAGTGCATTGACAGCACTAATGACGAGAGAAACCAGAATAAGTAGATTACAGAAGTGTGAGTTCATGATGACTGTGTACCGCAGAGGATGACAAATGGCCACATAGCGGTCATAGGCCATTGCTGCCAGCAAACAATTTTCTAACCCAGCAAAAAGCAAGACAAAGCAGGCCTGAGTGAGGCAGCCTGTGTAAGTTATTCTCTGATCCTGTGTTTGGATGTTCAAGAGCATCTTTGGGACTGTGGTTGAGCTTATACAAATGTCAGCCAAGGATAAGTTGGATAGAAAAATGTACATGGGTGTATGGAGTTGGGAATCTGAACTGATGGTCAGGGTGATGAGTATGTTCCCAATAAACGTGACCAGGTACATAAACAGGAACAGTCCAAAGAGAATGGGCTGCAATTCTGGATCATCTGAAAGTCCCAAGAGCAGGAATTCTATTGCATGTGTTTCATTTGTGGATTCCATGTTGTCTAGGAGACTTGTGGGAAAAAAACAGGTATTAAGACATAAAAAAGTTTACCAAGGGTACCTCACTATAGAAAAATGTTCACTTTTGAAATAACTCCAATCTTGATTTCCCTCGTCACTTTCTTGTCATATCATTTATTTTGTTTTTTTCTGCTCTCTTCTTTGTTATATTAAATTTATTGAATGTTTTATTTTTTCCCTCATTTAAGCACTAGATAGTAACTATGTAAAACATTTATGACAGAAAAGTTTCCGAATTCTAAATCAAGCCCCCCAAATCAAACAAAATGACTCATAACATAGGAGTAAATAAATAGAACTAATATCAATAACGTTTCAAGTTAGCTGTACATTATTTTAATTTTTGTGTCATTACTTCCTTTGTGTATGAAAAATATGAAATTATTATATAAAAAGAGTTGTGTTTTAATATGCAGGACTGTGACTCACCATCAGTCTTTATGAGAGCATTGCAAGTATCTTAAAAAAAAACAGAGCTTTATATATGAGGCACCTATCATGATTTTATAATTTGTTAATGACATGAAAATGATATACTACCTTCCAGTTTCATAATATGAAGCAAATAATGCTTGGAAAATGAAATAATGATAGAGAATCCTGGAATATATAACCTCATTTTCAAGGTAAGACACATGGACTAAAATTCTACTTTAGAATCTTGTATGTATAGAAAACAAAAAATGTAAACATCTCTATGTAGCTGAACAATGCTAACATTCTCACATACATGCAACAAAATAGCTAGCAATTAAAGTAATTCAGATATATAGTTAGCGACAAGAATTAACAAGTTCATGATTAATAAGGTGGTTTAGCAGGAACAGGTGCTTTATATAAAGCTTGACATCCAGGATTTGAACTCTGAGACCCACATGGTATAAGAAGGGAACCAACATCCAAAAGGTGCTTTCTAACCTCCACATGTACACCATGGCAAATACATGCCCACATTCATACACAGACATGCAAATAAACACACAAAAACATACACACTCACAAACATAAATAAAAATTGTAATTAAAAATAACAAAACTAACTAAAGAAAAATAATTTCTTAAATGTAGGTTGAGACAATTTTAATAACCATTAGGACATAGCAATTTGATATCAGCATGTGTTACAAGGCATGTATCGTGATTAAATATTTGACTATCAATCATTAATTAATAAATTAAAACTTATTACTACATATATGACAAGAATTAAAACAATGCATATGTATTGTTTTAATTATATGAAAAATATTCATGTTCCGAGTAGAATCTTGAAACTGAATTTAATATTCCTTATACTTTTGAGGCTTTAATATATTTATATTAAATATATCAATACATATAAATATATGTTCATATATATGGGAACATAAGGTGTATTTATAGAGGATTATATAAAGCTCTTTAATGATAAACTGATATAATTATTTGCTTTTACATTGTGATATTCTACATTGTGTATTTTAAATAGTTATAGACTGATATAAAAACATAAATAAGATCATTATTTCAGCATCAGCTTTGATTTTCTCATCAATGTCAAAACACACCAAAAATTCAAAAACAGATATTTTCTGCCAATGGATACTATAACACTGCAAGTCACATGTTAGAATATATTGCATATAGGATACTGAAAGTTTTGCTTTGTTCAATACAGTATAGAAAATGATGGGGAATTCTACAATACTCTTTAAAACTAAGAAAGGGTTGACTTCTGTTCAAACTGGTTTTAGTGGTCATGTATGATACATGAGCAGAACGCAAATTTCTCAAATAAATGAATGTAGGTGAACATAAGCAGGGGTTCTTTCTGGTTACCTGGATACTAGCACTAAGGAATAACATACAGCTCTTCCTGGAATCACAATCAGAATCAGATGCTGTTCTTTCTGCAAACACAGCTTCAATAGATTACTTTTGCTTCCTATGCAGTAATCACTATTCCTGAGGTTACTGTCAGTATTGTACCAACTTAATTGGCACAGACAGTTAAGTTAAGTTATGATTACAGGTTAAATATATGCATTGGTAATGGCCCACTGGGCTTTGGCTTCTGAAAGTCCTAATTAAGTGGAGTCCATTTGGCTCTCAAGTGGCAACAGAACAGTAGGAATCCTTAAGGAAATAACAACCTAAAGAAGAAGTTTTCTTTGCTGATTATGTCACAAAAGTAGGGTAAATATAAGATATAATCTATCCTATACGGTTTTTAAACATATTCATAAAAAGTATGTTGTGTACATCAGCATATCTTGGTCCTTTCTGTAAAGGAGCGATTATTGTAATACCATACTTAAGACTAGAAGTCTGGAGAGAGGAAGCGGCAGGAAGATAATGTAATTATAATTTCAAAATATAAATAAAATAATTAAAGTATTTTAAATATTTTTCTTACTAATATAAGGATTAGAAAATATATTGACTATACAAATAAGAAGGGATAATATATTCAAACAATATACATAGATTTTGGCAAATAGATGGGCCATCTATGTTATACTGAACAACTTAAAAAGTATTATGAGTAATCAAATAAAAATGACAACCTTATTCTTAATATCTGGCTTACCAGTGATTACTGAGCATAAAAATTACATAAAATTTATAGTTTATACTAGTACTGTATCCTTCAATATTCCTAAATTATAAAATACATATACTACCATGTTATAAAATGGTCATATAGAAAAGATATATATTACATAATATATATAAGTATACATTCATATATATATATATATCATAAACAACACCATATATAATGATTCTAAATTCACAAGTAGCACTTCTGCCAAGATAGTGCAGATTTTTACTTCTCCCTCCATTCCTCCAAATCTAATTCCCTAGTCTCAAACTCAGCCCTGAACAAAACACGTGTGGCATCTTCCCCCATGGGTATTTCAGTTCTGCTTGATCCAACAGATCTACCTCTCACAAACTCCCTTTCCCCCTCATTGCTTTATCCCACATGTAACTCCAGGAGGCATTTCCTGAGAGCCCATGAGCCCCACTGGACAGGGAGGCAGGTAGGTTAATTTCAGATCCTGAGCTCTCTCTCTGCTCTGCAAATAATCCCACACTCTCATTTCCAGCTCTGCAGCAGAGCATATATGGCACCCTCCCTTCCTTCTTGAACGCATCTCCAGTTTATCTCACAGATCTTCTTCTCCAAACTTTTTTCTCTCAGCTCATGATTTTGTTCCAACTCCCAACTCCAGCAGCTGCACACAGGAACCTGGGAACACACAGGCCACCATGGGCAGGGAAACAGATAGTCTAACTGTGGATCTTACCTCTTCCTCCATTCATTGAAGTCCAATTCCCCAGTCTCACCTCTGACTCTGTAGCAGACATTTTCTGTTGCCTTTCCTCACTCTCTGCACCCCATTTTGAAGGGACTAAAGCAGATCCTGGTGGAAGAGCATGCTTTCCTCACTCTTGTGATGCCATTTCATAATCCTCATCCTATAACCATTTGAAAATCTCTGGTACCAATACTCATAAACATTACTGAGAACCCCATCGCCGACACTTATCGGTACCCCTGATGATTTTTCTATAGGCAACACACATCCACCACAATCTTCTCATAACCACAGAGAAAACAAAAAGCAAGAAACAAAATGCACACCACCTCCAAAACCCAAGACATCAACACCTAGAATCCAATTTTCCCAATCCCAGATGCGTTAGACTCTAGCAGAAAAACATAATCAGTGATGGCTAGGACAATGTCTCCAACAAATCGCAGCAACACTACCACATCATGGCATAAATATACCAACGTCTTGGAAGCAAAAAGTAAAAGTCCCTTAAAAGCCTTTATGAACGGGATAGAAGTCATTAAGAAGGAAATGAACCATTGAGATATAACAAGAATAAATTAATAAAGTAAAAAAATAAAATAAAAATATGAATAAAATTTGTCATGAAAAAAAAAAAGAAGGAAATGAATGAATCCTTTAAAGAAATTCATGGAAGCACAAACAGTAGAAGGAAATTAACTAAGCACTAGAGACCTAAAAGTGGAAATAGAATAAAGAAAATCCAAACTGATGGAGATCCCTAAATTAAAAATTTAGAAACTCAAAGAAGAAACACAGAGGCATGCTTTACAAACAGATTAAAATAAGAAGGAAGAAAAACATCAGACATTGAAGAAATGATAGAAGAAATGGATTCAACAGTCAAAAAATATTATGTCTAGAAAACTTTTATAACAAAATACACAGGAAACCTGGGACAGTATTTAAAGACAAAGTCTAAGAATAATAGGAATATTATTCTGTGTCAAAGGCACAGAAAATATTCTCCACAAAATCATAAAAGAAAATTTCCTAAAGAATGTAAAGGCCCACAAACCACATATGTCATCAAATAAACTGTACCAGAAAAGAAAGTTCCTTCAGTACATAATAATTAAAAGAGAAAATGTTCAGAACAAAAATAAATATTAAAAATTGCGAGAGAAAAAGACCAAGTAACATATAGATGCAGACTATTTAAAATTATAATTGACTTTTTAATGGAGATTCTAAAAGACAGAAATGCCTGTACATTCTATAGATTATAGAAGCAAATTCATCGCTACAAAAGGTGCTGAAAGGAAAACCCCAAAGTAAAGAGGTAAAATTACAAAATAAATAATCCCAGACTAACAAAGTCAAAAGAAGGAGAGCAAACACCTCTGCCCTCAACACAAAAAATAAACAAACAACAAGGTAACAGTCATCAACACTCATTGCTCTCTGGCATCTCGCAATATCAGTGGCATCAATTCTCTGAAAAAGAGTCAGAGACTAACAGAATGGCTCCACAAACAGGATGCATACTTCCCCTTCATACAAGAAACAAAATTTAGAGGCAAGAATAGGTATCGCCTCAGTGTAAAGGGGTGTAAAAAGATATTTCAAGACAATGAACCCAAGAAACAAGCTGGTGTCACAATTTTAACATCTGAAAAAACAGACATCTAACAAAAGGAAATTAGAAGAGATAGGGAAAGACACCACATATTTATTAAACGAAAAAAACTACCCATATGGCATTTTAATCATTAACATTTATGTTCCAAACATAAGTGCACCCATGTTTGTAAAAGAAAAACTTCTATAGCTTCAAACAAATTGACTATCACATAGTGGTAGTGGAAGACTTCAATACCTCAGTCTTGCCAATAAAATGGCCATTCAGACAGAAACTAAACAGAAAAATGCTGGGACTAGATGAAGCCAACTGGTTATTTCAACATCACCCAAACAGAAAAGGATAGAATTTTGTCTCAGCACTTCATGAAACTGTCCCCAAAATTGACCACATAATCAAACACAAAGCAAATATCCAACAATAAAAGAAAAATACCTTGCATACTAGCTGACCACCACCGATCAAAGCTTGGTATCAACAACAAAGTAAATACCAAAAAGCTTACAAACACCTGTAAACAGAACAACTCTCTACTGAATAAAACATGGGTCAAGACAGGCATAAAGAAAAATGTTGTCTCTGGTTCCTTAACAATTAGACTTTACTATGAAATTATTAAACAAAGGTATCTTCCTTATAACCAGACTATCCTAAACAGGAGGGAAAGGAGGTTAAGGAGAAAAAGACAACCTTCCAGGTATCACTTCATTGGGGTAAATGCCTTAGCATCTCCAGGACTGCACACAGATCCTCTCCCTGATAGAAGCAATCAGTATCTCTCTCATCTCTCTGCCCAGCTGGTGTCCTGGGCCCAAAGGGCTCCTCTCTGTCTATCACAGGTGCTTCTCTCAGTGGGATCTCAGAGGTCTGTCAATGGTGCAAAGCCCCCCTTCTACTACTTTCACCTGGGACTCAGTCATGTTCTTTCACACATCCCCCTTTTATTTTAAAAAATAATTGAGAACTGTATACATAAATATACATATACACAGAATCACCAGGTATCAAGTACATAACCTAGTCCTTTTGTAGTTGTTAACCTTGGAGAAAGTATTCCACTAGCCTCTCCAAAAGAGTCCTTTCCTGTTGTCTAAAGTTTTCTAAGGTATCTTCATTAGTAATCACAATTATCAATCTATAAATGTGTTTTTAATTCTTTTTTTTAAATACATTTTTATTAATTTATACATATTACATCTCAGTTGTTAGCCCATCCCATGTATCCTCCCATTCCTCCCTTCCTCCCACTTCCCCCCTATTCCCCTCCCCTCCCCTAAGTCTGTGTCTGAGGAAGACCTCCTTCCCCTGAATATGCTCATACGGTATCAAGTCTCTCCTTGGTGACCTATTATCTTTCCTCTGAGTGTCACCAGGCATCTCCGTCCAAGGGACATGTTCAAATATGGGGCACCAGAGTTTGTGTGAAAGTTAGATCTCCTTCTCCACTCAACAGTGGAGAATGTCCATCGGCTAGTCCGGGTAGGGGTTCAAGGTTTTACTGCCTATTTTTTCCTTGGCTGTTGCCACAGTTTGCGGAGGACCCCAGGGCCCAGACTCGCCTGTAGTTTTCCAGGACCCACTGGATCCTTCCATTTCCTCTTTCTCCCAGGCTTCTCACACCTAAAGTTTCAATAGGATGTCCTCCCCTCTTACCCACTATCCTGGTAGGTACAGATTTTCATGGGGATGTACACCTTGGACTAGTGTCTCGATATAAGTGAGTATATACCATTTAGCTCTTTTTGCTTCTGTGTGAACTCACTCATTATGACAATTTCTAGTTCAATCCATTTGTCCACAAATTTTGGAAATTCCTTGTTTTTAATAGCTGAGTAGTATTCCATAGTGTAAATGTACCACAGTTTCTTTATCCATTCTTCTATTGAGGGACACGTAGGTTGTTTCCAAGTTCTGGCTATTATGAATAAGGCAGCTATGAACATGGTTGAGCATATGTCCCTGTTGTGTAGTAGTACATCCTCTGGGTATATTCCAAGGAGTGGAATAGCTGGGTCTTGAGGAAGCCCTATTCCCATTTTTCTGAGAAAGCACCAGATAGCTTTCCAAAGTGGTTGTACTAGTTTGCATTCCCACCAGCAATGCAGGAGTGTTCCTCTTTCTCCACACCCTCGCCAGCATGAGGTGTCAGTTGAGTTATTGATCTTAGCCATTCTGATGGGTGTAAGATGGAATCTCAGTGTCGTTTTGATTTGCATTTCTCTGATGACTAAGGAGGTCGAGCATTTCTTTAAGTGTTTCTCAGCCATTTGATATTCCTCTGTTGAGAATTCTCTGTTTAGCTCTGCGCCCCATTTCTCTATTGGGTTATTTGGTTTGGTGGTGTTTAATTTCTTAAGTTCTTTATATATTTTGGATATTTGACCTTTGTCAGATGAAGAGTCGGTGAAGATCTTTTCCCAGTCTGTAGACTGTCTCTTTGTTCTCTTGAGAGTGTCACCTGCCTTACAGAAGCTTCTCAGCCTCATGAGGTCCCATTTATTAATTGTTGATGTTAAGGCCTGGGCTGTTGGTGTTCTGTTCAAGAAGTTGTCTCCTGTGCCTATGAGTTCCAGACTCTTCCCCACTTTTTCCTCTAACTGGGTTAATGTCTGTGGTTTTAGGTTGAGGTCTTTAATCCACTTGGACTTGAGTTTTGTGCATGGTGACAAATATGGGTCTAATTTCATTTTTCTACATGTAGACATCCAGTTAGACCAGCACCATTTGTTGAAGATGCTGTCGTTTTTCCATTGAATGGATTTGGCTTCTTTGTCGAAAATCAGGTGAGCAAATGTGTGTGGATTCATCTCTGGGTCTTCAGTTCGATTCCATTGATCCACTAGCCTATTGCTGTGCCAGTACCATGCTGTTTTAATTACTGTTGCTCTATAGTACAACTTGAGATCAGGTATGGAGATTCCTCCAGCGGATCTTTTATTGTATAGGATTGTTTTTGTTATTCTGGGCTTTTAGTTTCTCCATATGAAGTTGAGAATTGTTCTTTCAATATCTTCAAAATATTTAGTAGGTATTCTGATAGGGATTGCATTGAATCTGTAAATTGCTTTTGGTAAGATGGCCATTTTTACTATGTTGATTCTTCCAATCCATGAACAAGGTAGATCCCGCCATCTTCTGATGTCATTTTCAATCTCTTTCTTCAGAGGTTTAAAGTTTTTTTCAAATAAATCCTTCACTTGCTTGGTTAGGGTTATTCCTAGATATTTTATATTGCTTGTGGCTATCGTGAAGGGAGTAATTTTTCTAATTTCTTCCTCTGCCTGTTTGTCATTTGTATATAGGAAAGCTACTGACTTTTTTGAGTTTATTTTGTATCCTGCCAATTTGCTGAAGGTGTTTATCAGCTGTAGGAGTTCTCTGGTGGAATTTTGGGGGTCACTTATATACACTATCATATCATCTGCAAATAGGGATAATTTTTCTTCTTCCTTTCCCATTTGGATCCCCTTGATCTCCTTTTGATGTCTTATTGCTCTGGCTAGAACTTCAAGAACTATATTAAAGAGATATGGGGAAAGTGGGCAGCCTTGTCTGGTCCCTGATTTTAGAGGGATTTCCTTGAGTATCTCTCCATTTAATTTAATGTTGGCTATTGGTTTGCTGTATATAGCCTTTATTGTGTTTAGAAAAGTGCCTTGTATTCCCGATCTCTCCAGAACTTTAAACATAAATGAGTGTTGGATTTTGTCAAATGCTTTTTCTGCATCTAAAGAGATGATCATATGGTTTTTCTCTTTCAGTTTGTTTATATGGTGGATTACATTGATGGATTTCCGTATGTTAAACCATCCCTGCATTCCTGGAATGAAGCCTACCTGGTCATGGTGAATGATGTCTTTGATATGCTGTTGTGTTCGCTTTGCGAGTATTTTGTTGAGTATTTTTGCATCAATGTTCATAAGAGAAATTGGTCTGAAATTCTCTTTTTTTGTTGGCTCTTTGTGGGGTTTAGGTATCAATGTGACTGTGGCCTCATAGAAGGAGTTTGGTAATATTCCGTCCATTTCTATCTTTCGGAATAGCTTGAATAGTATCGGTATTAGCTCCTCTTTGAAGGACTGGTAGAATTCTGCGCTGAAACCATCTGGCCCTGGGCTTTTTTTGGTTGGAAGACTATCAATGGTTGCTTCTATTTCTATAGGCGAAATAGGGCTATTTAATTTTTTTATCTGGTCTTGGTTCAATTTTGGTAAATGGAATCGGTCGAGAAATTTGTCCATTTCCCTTAAATTTTCAAATTTTGTGGCATAAATGTCTTTGAAGTAGGTTCTTACGATTCTTTGTATTTCTTCAGTGTCTGTTGTTATGTCTCCCTTTTCATTTCTGATTTTGTTAATTTGGATAGCGTTTCTTTGTCTTTTAGTTAGATTGGCTAACGGTTTGTCTATCTTGTTAATTTTCTCAAAGAACCAGCTCTTGGTTTTGTTGATTCTTTGGATTGTTCTCTTTGTTTCTAATTTATTGATTTCAGCCCTGAGTTTGATTATTTCCAGGCGTCTACTCCTCTTGGGTGTTTCTGCTTCTTTTTTTTCTAGGGCTTCCAGATGTGTTGTTAGGTTGTTTATGTGGGATGATTCCATTTTCTTTTTAAAGGCACTTAGTGCTATGAATTTTCCTCTTAGCACTGCTTTCAATGTGTCCCACAAATTTGCGTATGTTGTTCCATCATTTTCATTGAATTTCAGGAAGTCTTTTATTTCTTCCCTTATTTCTTCCGTGACCCATGTGTCATTAAGCAGAAAGTTGTTTAGTTTCCACGTGTTGGTATGCTTTTTGTTATTTCTATTGTTGTTGAAGTCCAGCCTTAGACCATGGTGATCTGATAAGATACAAGGTATTATTTCAATCTTCTTGTATCTGTTGAGGTTTGCTTCATGACCAACTATGTGATCAATTTTAGAGAACGTTCCATGGGGTGCTGAGAAAAAGGTATACTCCTTTGCGTTTGGGTGGAAAGTTCTGTAGATATCTGTTAGATCCATTTGATTCATGACATTGGTTAATGAGGTTATTTCCCGGCTTAGTTTTGAAATCAAAGTCCTATCCTTGAGTGAAAGTGGGGTGTTGAAGTCTCCCACTATTAATGTGTGGGTATCGATGAATGGGGCAAGCTTTGTTAATAACTCTTTTACAAATGTTGGAGCCCTTGTATTCGGAGCATAGATGTTCAAAATCGTGATGTCTTCCTGGTTGACTTTACCTTTGACAAGTATGAAGTGACCATCCTTGTCTCTTTTGACTAATTTTGGTTGAAAGTCTATTTTATTAGATATTAGAATAGCTACCCCAGCTTGTTTCTTGTGACCATTTGCTTGGAATATTTTTCCCCAACCTTTTACTCTGAGGCAATGTCTGTCCTTGTGGTTGAGATGTGTTTCTTGAATGCAGAAGAATGTTGGGTCGTGTTTATGCATCCACTCTGTTAGTCTGTGTCTTTTAATTGGAGAGTTGAGACCATTAATGTTGAGAGATATTAATGACCAGTGATTGGTAAGTCCCTTCATTTTTGGTATTTGTAACAATTGAGTTTTTGTGAAGTTGTGATTTTGCAATGGTGTAGTTATTTATTTCTTATGTATTTTTGGTTGTAGTTTGACCAATTGGGGTGGAGTTTTCCTTCTAGTAACTTCTGTAAAGCTGGATTTGTTGCTAGGTACTGTGTGAATTTGTTTTTTTCATGGAATATCTTGTCTTCACCTCCAATGGTTATTGATAATTTTGCTGGATATAGTAGTCTTGCCTGGTATCTGTGTTCTCTTAGCATTTGCAGAACCTCTGTCCAGGCCCTTCTGGCTTTCATGGTCTCTGCTGAGAAGTCAGGAGTGATTCTGATAGGTTTGCCTTCATATGTTACTCGTCCTTTTTCTCTTGCCGCTTTTAATATTTTTTCCTTGTTCTGTATATTTTGTGTTGTTATTATTATGTGGCGGGAAGATTTTCTTTTTGGGTCTATTCTATATGGTGTTCTGTAGGCCTCTTGTATGTTCGTATGCATCTCCTTCTTCAAATTGGGGAAATTTTCTTCTATTATTCGGTTAAAGATATTTTCTGGGCTGTGGAGTCGGTTGCCTTCTCTTTCCTCTATCCCTATTATTCTCAAGTTTCGTCTTTTCATGTTGTCTTTTATTTCATGAACGCTTTGTGTCAGGAACTTTTCAGATTTAGCATTATCCTGGATGATTGTTTCCAATTGTGCGATTGTATCTTCAAGTCCTGATATTCGTTCTTCCATTTCTTGCAATCTGTTAGATAAGGCCACCTCTGAGATGTTTGCTTTCTTTTCTGATGCTTCTCGATCGCGTTTTTCTTCCGTGCGTTCTTTTATGATTTCTTCCATTTTTATCTTCAGGTCTTGAACTGTTTTAATAATTTCCTTCATCTGGTTATTTGTGTTTTTCTGAAATTCTTCAAATGCCTCTTTATATGACTCTTTTAAGTCATCAGCCCTCTTGTTTGCTTCCTCCTGCATTTGTTTACAAAATTTATTTGATTCTTCCAATATCATCTTACTTACTAAGGATTTGAGGTGGTTTTCATGTATATCCATTGATGTTGGGTTCTCCAGGTTGTTTTCATTAGGATTGCTGGGATCTGGAGATGCCATCCTGTTTTGGTTTTTGTTAGCATTCTTTCGTTGTCCCCTTGTCATTTTGGTGAATCTAATGTTGGGAGGTGGTTTGTAGTGACCTTCCCTGTTTGGGAGTGGGTAGTTGATGTCTGCTTATAGGTAGGGTGCCCTTACCTGTGGGGAACAGGGAGTACTTCCCTGGACCAGGCTGGTGATTCAGATTCTACTCCTGTAGATTTTTCTCAACACCTTAGGCTCCAGGCTGAGTCCCGCGAAGTAGGTTTCTGTTTGGGCCTTTTCCCCTTACTGCTGTATCTCAAGTCAGCAGTATTGGGATCTAGAGTAAGGTCAGCACACAAGCTCTCTGGTTGTGTAGGTTGATCCCAGCTGTCTGTCTTTCCTGTTGCTTTGTAGCCAAGACCCCAGGTGGATCAGATCTTCTGGGTTGTAGCTGTCTTTTAGCTCTGCCTCTACACTCTGTAGGAGCGTCCAGACTTTCCCATGAATTTGGGAGTTCTTGCTGGGTCTGCATGAGCTGACACAGCTAGGATCTGCCTGTTGGAGATTACAGGATCTGTGCCTGTAACCATACGGTTTCAGGCCACTGGCAGTATCTGAGGAGGTAGCAGTTTCCACGCCCCTGTATGCCAGGCCACTCCCAGCTTGCTATAAATTAGCAGTTATACCCTGCACGCATGAGCCACAGCTCCCTCTATTGTGGGATACAGCTAGGGAGAGCCCAGTCAGAGCCAGCAGATCGTCCCTGTGGCTGGCGACAAAAGCCGCTTAGACCGCTCCCAGACGCTTTAAGGCAGCAGTTATTCCCTGCCAGCAAGGCCCACAGCTCCGGATAACGTGGGCGGTCCTAATGAGGGCGCGCAAGAATGACCCCTGCTAGGTCTGTTGTTCGGGGAGAGCCCAGTCAGAGCCAGCAGCTCGTCCCCTCGGCTGGCGACAAATCTCCTGTATTTTCCCTTTCTGCTAGAGAAAGGTAGAGTGCGTCGCCTTAGGGCAGCTGTTATTCCCTGCCAGTAAGACCCACGGCTCCCGATAACCTGGGTGGATCTGTCGCGGGCCCACAGAGATGGACCCAGTTAGTTCAGTTGTTTGGGGATTGCTGGCAGCCGGGCCACGTAGCTGGCGCCAAAGGCGGTTCAGACTGCTGACGTGAATCTCCTGCTGGAGTACTGCCAGTTCCCTTTAGGGCAGTAGTTAGTCCCTGCAAGCGTGACCCTCGGCTCCCTATAACGTGGGCGGACCCACTGGGCTGTGGGAACAGACCACGCCAGTTTCTAACTGCCCCAGTTTGCAGGGTCAATCCTTTGTGTCTGGCTTCAGCTTGAGCGCAGGACGCGGACGCGGTCCCCAGTTCTAGTTGTTTTTGGTGAGACTCGCCACCTGTGTTTCCACCCGGGTTAGGCAGGAGCCCTCCGCAGTTTGGCGTGGTGTGGATGTAGAGGATCAATGGTAGTTTCACCCTATTCGCTGAGACTCCTCAGGCTTGGGGCTCCGGAAAATCTCCTCCCCAAATGGTGAATTTGGGTTTTTTGTGCTGGCTACAGCTTGATTGTGTATTCCTTTTCAGAGTTTGTGGAGTGCGTTTAGCCCTCGGGGCTGTCGCTTGTCCCGGGGTTGGACCCCTGGTGGTCTGTGGAGTTTGGGGCCCCACTCACCTACAGTTCTCAAAATCCAGCAGTCTGTGGTTCCATTCAAGTCCCTGGTCTCCTCGGAGAAGATCAGCTATGGTGCCTACTGGTCGACGCCATCTTGGAATCCCCTCGAGGGTCCCTATTCTTAACACCGCCTTTGGTCGTGTTTTTAATTCTTAAACTAAAACTTATAGTAATACTGTCACTATCTAGTCTTCAATCCCATCAGAGACCCAAGAAAGAAATGTTATCTAATGTAAAGGAAGTGCAGGTGAACAACTTCCATATGTAGATAGAACAGAGAGAGCTGACCACTTGGACAGTCATCGGATTCCCTCCATTGTTGGCACATTCAGTCTTCAGCCCTGCTGGCCTGTAACATCCAACAAACTGTTCTGTCAAGCAGGAATCCTGGAGGACTGGCCTACCTAGTCTTGGCAAAGCTGGACAATCAACTTCTCAGAATCACTCTTATAATAGCAGACAATTAGTCTGTCATCAGCAGCAGGGATAAGAGCTGTTCCTCTGTCCAGTGGCTATTCTGCCACCCTCATCTCTTGATGCCCTCATCTTCATTTATGTAGACTGGAGATGCCACCAGGAAAGGATGTCACTCTCTGTCAGAAAAGCACTTTATCATTAAATGCCATAATCTGTGGATCTCTGAAGTGTTTGAAGATCATCTTTCTATCTATTCTTACAATTATCAATCTACTTCTTTGAAGACATACACAAGAAACTAAATAAAATGTATTTTGTGATTAAGTAATTTAGTATCTAGTAAAATTTATAGGTAACTACATACTTACTTTTATCTCATCATCCTGAACAGGTTATAACATTTAGCTTTTATAAGACATCACCTTTTCAAATGAGTTGCACATGAGTAACATATTAAGTAAATGCTGAATAAATCGATCTTAAGTTTCTATTAGCATACAATATACAATAAAAATTTATTGACATACAACATACAATACATAAAGCAAAAGTTGAATAAAATAGTAGTCTTAAATTTTCATCAATTAACAATAGCAATGTAAGATATTTGAGGCTAGTAGATTCAATAATCTACCTTTTATTCTATAAATCTATATCCTCCCCTCCTTCTCTCTTTTCCCCCTAGTGTTAGATGGGATAGAAATATAAGAGAGAAGGAAGGATAGAAGAAAATAATCCCAAAATGAAACCTTTATTAACTTACAGTTAACCCTCTTAGGCAAAAATGAACATTGATAACACACAAAAAAACCCTACCCCACCTATGGGGAATGAGAGTGTCTTGTTTTCAAAATTACTTTTTGTTGTCTGAAGGTAAAAAACGATCTTTTTAGTACCCTTTAGAAAAAAAACAGACTATTGGCCAAGCATTGGAAAAGCTAGCTGTATCAGTTTTGTCCAATCTTTTTAGGATCAATCCTTTGGGCTAGCCCTTTTTAATGTTTGCATGCATGCAATTTCTTGAAGAAACAGTAGTGCCAGAGGCAGAGGTTCAGTTTTCATTATTGTCCTGGTTTTTCCCCCTAAAATAAGCAAAATTTAAAATTATTAGCAAGGGTATATCTGTAAATATATAAATTGTCAAGGAAACAGTATTCAAGTCACCCTGCTCGTTGCACCAGAGCAGTCTTTGAGGTTGAATCACCTAGGCTGCTTGCTTTGTCTTCATCATTGTCCTGTTTTTGCTCTGAAAATAAGCAAATTTTTGAAATTATTAGCATAGGTATATATATGGAACAGGCAAGGTGTACAAATTATAGAGTGCTCTGCTTGCATGGACACCAACAGGCTAGAAGAGGCCATTATATCTCCAAACTGTATGAAAGAATGTCATCTTAAAAGGACCAGGTAGCTCTTTAGATTCCCTTGCGAGATTTTAGGTACAAAGAGGTCTTTCCTGTTCAGATCTAATCTTTATAAGTGTCATTGGTAACCATGCTTTTTCACTCCCAGCAGAGACATAAACATAACCTCAGCCCTATCTGAAAACTATTGCTGGTGTCCAGTTCAGAGTTGACAAAGCTTATAGAATAGTGGTTGTCCTAGTTCCTCAGTTTTTTTCTATAGTTCAATGTCTCTCAGCAGCTGTGGTCCCTTCATCACCAACGTTAAGAAAATTTAAAGTCATTAGAGCATTATTTAATCTGTCCTTAGGGGTTCTTACCCTTTCTTTTTGCTTAATAAGCATTTATTTTAAGATATAATTAGCTCTTTCCACAACTGCTTGCCCTGTCGTATTGTGAGGTACACCAGTAATGTGCTTTATATTATAATATGTAAAAAAATTTTCATCTAAACAGACACATATACAGGACCATTGTCAGTCTTAATTTATGCATGGATTCCCATAATTGCCATTCTTTCTAATAAATGGGTAATTACACAGACCTTAAGGCAGTTGCCCATTGAAAACTTGAATAGGTATCAATTGTATGATGCACATACCTCAACATTCCGAACTCTGCAAAATGAAATACATCTGTCTGCCAGATTTCATTCCTATTGGCACTTGAAGGGTTAATTCTAGCAGGTAATGGGATTTGATTATACACGGAACATGTAGGACACCTATTAATTATTTCTCTGGCTTGTTGTCAAGTGATAGTGATTCTTTTCCTCAAACCCTTACCGTTAATATGATGTTTTACATTAAATTTTGAGGCTTCAAACACATTTCCTATTAATAATTGGCTGATTTCTTCATTTCTTTGTGCCAATGGACCTGGTAAACTTGTATGGGATTGAATATAAGTAATATATAAGGGATAGTTTCCACTTCTGATGACCTGCTATAGTTCTATCAATAATGTAGTTATTCTGAGTTGTGAAGAGTAAATTCAGCAGTTTCTATATGCAAAACAACTGTTTCAGCATATTGAGAGTCAGTAATTATATTAAGAGATTCAAGAAAATCTAACAAATCCATAAGGATTACATACAGTTCTGATTTTTGAACTGAGGTAAATGAGCTTTTAATCATCTTAGTTGTTTTTTTCAGACTTATAACCAGTCATACACAATTTATTTGCATCAGTATAGAAGGTGGATGCCTCTGGAATCAGCATCTTTTTTATAATACTTAGAGAATCCAATTGTTTATTTTTATAAGCTGTTTATATTTGCTTTTCGGGTATATGTTATTAATTTCTCCTAAATAGTTACCACAAGCTCTTTGCCAATATCCATTAATTACGCATAATGACATAATCTCAGAATTAGTAAGAGGCACTATAACTTCCACTGGGTCCATCCCTGACATTTGGGGCAATCTTAGTCTTTCTTTTGTAATCAATTCAGAATTTTTCTATGTATGTTTTCATTTTTTTGCTTTGTTTATTTGCTAGGAATATCCATTCTGTGATTCTATCTTCCCTTTGCATAAGAAGACCAGTAGGAGAATGCATTGAAGGCAAAATAACAAAAATGTAACCAAGTTTATAATCAATTATATTCATATATTCCTTTTGCAGTTTTATTCTACTGGAATTAACTCCTTTTCTGCTTCAGCTGTTAGACATCATGGACTATTTAAATCAGCATCCCCTTGTAATGTATGAAACAAGTTACTTAACTCATAGATAGCTAGTCCCATTGTAGGCCTTAACCAGTTAATATCTCTCATTAATTTTTGAAAGTCATTAAGAGTTTGTAATTGATCTCTACAGCTCTATACCTTTTGTGGTAGAATGTTTCGTCTAGCCTAAGTAGGTAATTGAATCTCCTCTTTGTATTTTTTATAGCAGTCTGTAATCTCCAGCTTGGCAGAATTCTTTGTGTTTACTTAAACATTTTTTCTAAAATAGTAGGATCAGAATTGGCCAAAAAATATCATCCATGTAATGGTAAATGATAGATTGAGGAAACCACTTATGGATTATTTATAACGGTTGTTGCACAAAATATTGGCATAAGGTTGGGCTATTCAACATTCCCTGTTGAAGTACCTTCCAACGATATCTCTTCATTGGACCACTACTGCTCAGAGTAAGCACTGAGAAAGCAAATATTCCTTATCCTTCTCATGCAAAGGTATTATGAAAAAAACAACCTTTTAAGTCGATTACTATTATAGGCCAAGACTTGGGCAATGAGAAAGGTAAAGGAATTATAGGCTGTCCCACACCCATTGGTTGAATTACTATTTACTGCTCCCAAATCCATTATTATCCTCCAGCTGCCTGACTTCTTTTTTACTCCAAACACAGGGGAATTCCAGAGCCTAGAAGATTCTTCTATATGCTGAGCCTCCAGCTGCTCTTTTACTAAATAGTCAAGTGACTGTAATTTTTATTTTATTAAAGGCCACTACTCATGCCATATAGGTCTGCTTGAAACCATATCTTAGGAGAAAGGCTGTTGGTACCTCAGCAGTGGCCCCTCTTATAAATTTGGACACTCTCTACCTGAGAAGTTCTGAGTTTGTACAATAGGCATAGCTTGTGGTCACTCCTGATTACTTGTATTAATATCCTTCCCAGAAGCATGTACAATTTCACCCCTAGTTTCCACATTATTTATCTCTGTAATTGCATGAATATTAATCTGCATTATAAAAGATCTCTTCCCCATAGATTTATGGGTATGCCAGCCACATAGAGTCTCAGCTTCCCTGTCTGCCCTTCTGGTCCCACACACATAAGCCAATACACCCTATGTTTTATTTGAGATAATTTACCAATTCCTATTATTTCTGTATAAACCTGCAGTGGACAATTTGGTTTCCAAAACTTTTGAGACATGATTGAGACATCTGCTTCTGTGTCAACCAATCCTATTTTAACACCATTCATTTGCATACTTAATTTAGGTCTCTGATCATTAACCATTGCCTGCCAGAACACATGTGTCCCTGTGCTTCCGAATGCACCTGTACTCTCCAGTGGAGAGGCTTTGTCCTTGATGTAAGGAAAAGTAACAGTTGAGCAATTCTATCCCTGGCATAATTTGCATCTCCTTCTTTACTCATGCCATTACTTTTATTTCCTCATTACAATCCCCATCTATTATACCAGGATGCAAAATAAGACCATAAGAAGTCAGTCTACTTCTTCCTAGAACCATTCCCTCCTAAAAATACTAGTACTTAATTTGTAGCATTCAACCTGTGGAGATAGTGTAAGAAAAATATCTGAAGCCAGGTTCAAGGCTGTACTGCCTTCAGTAGAATGCTTTAGGTCACCAATACTTAATTCCCATTTTCCTGTGGGTCTGTTACCTCTGGACTGGCCAGGGAAATCTGGTTGGTGGGGCCCCGAGCTGATGGGCCTCTTCTGTCATTTCCTGTTGTCAAGATATTTCCTAGTACATCTCTTTTAGAATGACAATCCCTAGACCAATGTTTTCCTTTCCCACAGCAACCATACCCTGGAACTCTTGGCACCTCATTACCATTATGGATAGATGTTCCTTGTCCTCTCCCACAACATACATTTTCTAACAGGTTATTGCCCTAGTTATTCTGAGGTCTGGAACCTTCATCTCTACAGTTTCTTTGTACATCCTCAATTTTACCACAATTAAAGCATTGTGTGTTATGATATCTGGGACTTCAGGCTATAGCTTGTCCTACAATATTGTTGTGATACTCCTGACAGTTAATATTAACTATCTTTTAAAAACACATTTATCTAATGTCCTTTAATGGTCTAATTGCCCTCTTAGATTCATGATTTGCATTTTCATATGTCATGATTAGTTTCAGTGCCTATTTCATCTCAGAATTTGCTATAACTTTACTCATAGTGGGTCCTAATCTCTGTAAAACTTCTGTAAAGTCTTCCCTAGACCCTTGAAATACCTTAAAAATTTAATGGTTAACTTACAATGCTCTTCTACCAGCTCCCAAGTCTTAACGCAGCAGCACAACACTGTTTAATTACTCTATCTTCAAATTGAATTTATTCTTTTAAGTCAGTATATCGCCCTTTACTAAGCAACTGATCTTTATCAATACTGATTTTTTTTCTCATATTTTCTTGTTCTATTCTCATGACCTCATTTTACAAACATAACAATCATTGTAATTGTTGTGCTGCTTCTAGTACTGCAGAAATCACACGTTTCCAATCTTGGGGAACAAGTCTATGCTGCATGGCCCAATTATTCAGCATTTGTCTAGTGAAAGTGGATTGCATCCTATATCTGACAACAGATTCCTTAAAATCTTTTAAATCCAGCATATGTATTGGGCACCATGCCAGTTCATCATAACCCTCAGCATCATTTTGAGCAGACACTTGTCTTAAACTATCTGCAAAAGCTGAGGTTGTCTGAGTGACTTTGGAGGGTTTCTTCATTGGAACATTATCCTCCAAAGACCTTTTTGTTTATCTGCGTTCCTGTTCCTGTAGTTTCTGCCTTTCTTCACTCCTTTTTACCAAAGGAATTGTCTGCCTTTCCAGCCTTTCAACTTTCTTTTGCACTTTGCCCATCTGTTCAGTCAGGTCTGGAATCCTTTCCAAAAGGATAGAACTTATTGACTCTTCCTGATTTTACTGGCTTTCCTTTTCCACTAGTTTCTGTTTTTCTTCACCCTCTTTTTACCGAATATGCCTTTTGCTTTCCCATCCCTTCATATTTTCCCTCATTCTCTCCACCTCTTCAGTAAAATCTGAAATGTTTTCCAAAATGAGTGAATTTATTGGCACTTCTGGTTTCCTATTTTATCAGCCTTTTTTTCTAATCCTTCTAAGAATGAAATACAATACAAGGGCAAAGAAGAAACAGAAAATTCCCTCTAAGTATAGCGCGGAAACAAGTTTTGCAACAGCAGTTGCAATTTTGCTGATATATTGAAACACAATTTCTATACTTTCACAGAGTCAATCTTCCCTCATAGCATTAGAAATTACAGAACCCATCAGGCCCCACACTAAGTGCCACTTGTTGCCTCTGGTTCTTTAACCATTAGACATTATTATGAATTTATTTAAAAAGATATCTTCTTTACAACCAGACTATCCTAAACAGGTGGGAAAGGAGGTTAAAGAGAGCAAGAAAACCTTCCAGGTATCATTTCCCTGGGGCAAAACCTTTAGTATCTCTGGCCCTGTTGGCAGATTTTCTCCCTAATAGCAGCAATCAGCACCACCACTCATGGTGGACCTTTCAGCCTTCTCTGTGGTCTCTCTGCCTGCTGACTCCTCTCAGTTGTCCCAAACCGCTGGTCTCTCTTCCCATTGATGATGGTTGATTTGCAGCACATAGCCCAACTGGTGTCCCAGGTCCCATCCTTAATCCCTGGGCCAAAATGGCTCCTCTTTATCTATCCCAGATGCTTCTCTCAGCTGGGTATCAGAGGTTTCTCAATAGTGCAAAGCCCCCCAAGACTACTTTCACCTGGAGCCCAGTCAGATTCCTTGCACAGAAAAACAGTAAAAACTTTCTAGAATTGAATAAAAAGAAATATACAACATATTCAAACTTATGGGACACAAAGAAGGTTTTTTTTTAATAGGAAATTTCATAGCATTAAGATACTATGTAAAAAATTGAAAGGATGTCATATGAGCAACTTAATAACCCCACTGAAATCTTTAATAAAAACAAATTAATAACACCCAAAAGTATAGATAGATAGTGTGAAACAATCAAGCACATGGCTGAAATCATTAAAATTGAGAAAAAATACAATGAATCTGTGAACAAAGACTTGGTTCTGTGAGAAAAACAATAAGAGAAACAAACCTTTGTCCAAAACAATTAAAAGGTGAGGAGAGACTATCCAGGTCAACAGTATCAGAAACAAAAAGGGGGGCATATTAAAGAATCTGAAAATCCAGAGAATCATAGACATACTTCAACAAATCAGAAAATCTAAAAGAAATGGATAACCTTCTCAATACATGCCCATTACCAAAGTGAGATTAAGATCACATGAGCAATATAAACATACATATATTTCTCTAGTGAAATAGAAGGAGCCATTACAAGCCTCCAAAGGGAAAAACGGCTGTAACAATGCCTTTAGTGCAGAAGTCTATCAGAATGGGATGTATCCACCAAATTCCTCCACTCAGAGCTCAGGGATCCAAAAGGAAGAGGAGACTGAAAATGTTTAAATGTCAGGCAGGATGGAGCACACTTATAAAACAAGGCCCTTTAAATTAGATGACCAATGCTCATATGAATTTGCAAAGACTAAAGGACGATGTACAGGGCCTGCAAAGAACTGCATCATGCTCTCTGTATGTTATCATGGCTCCTAGTTTAGTGTTTATATGATATTCCTGAATGTGAAATGAATGGTTCTCTACATCTTTTGTCTTTTCTTGGGATCTTTTTCTTCATTTGGTTTTTTTTGTCAAACTTTGAAGTGATATTTTTTGTTTCTTCCCTATCTATCTATCTATCTATCTATCTATCTATCTATCTATCTATCAGCTATATATTTCTATCTCTATATCCATATATTTGTATATTAAATAAAGATCCTCTGAAAGACTCCACCTAGTAGGGAATCCAAGCAGATGCTAAGACTTATAGCTGAACTTCGGCGTAGAACACAGGTAGTCTTATGGAAGAGTTGGGGAATACAAGGGTCTGGAGGGGTCAGAAGCTCCACAAGGAGACCAATGGAGTCAAGAATTCTGGGTGGGGAAGTGGACTGCTGCAGAGACTGATGTACCAAAATAAAACCATGCATGGCGAGGACCTGGACCTTCTGCTCAGATGAATTAGATAGGCAGCACAGTCTCGTTGTAAGTTCCATAATATGGGGAATTGGGACTATTTCTGACATGTCTCCCCCTTTCTGAGGACTAGGGGATGGAGGGCAGGCTTATGAAGGAGGGAGGGTAGGATCTAGAGGCAATGAGGGAGGGGGTTACAATTAGGATGTAAAGTGACAAATTTTTAAAAAAATCAATAAAAAATCAACAAAACCCACAGTTAAATAAAGTACAATGGTTTAACATTAAATTTTTTCCATCTTGTCAATCCATATTAATAACAAAACAAATGGAGAATTTGAATCAATGACAAAATAGATACTGGCAAATCAATATTTAAAACGAATGAATCAATACCATCAACACCAATTGTTCTCTGCTTTACCACAAGAGAGAATAGGATGGTAACTAAGTTTCTAGCAAGGGGAGGAAAAATGGAAAAGAAGACTTCAACCATGAGGATGAGAGGTCCAGGGGAATGAGGAGAAAGGAACTGAAACAGACAACGAACCTAAATGCAAGTATTACAGAGATTTTAGCTGGGAGGGAGTTAGATTAGCCTAGGGCATTAGATTAGAATTTAATGCCAATGTACTCTGCTAAGGAAATTTAAATAATTTTTAGTCTCTCTGTTCAATACTTGGGAACCTAGCTGGTGATGGATAAACTGTCTCTGTATTAATTTCCTAGAACATTACTTACTAACTATTCACATAACATATAAGTGACCATTCGGTTTTAATCCTTCACCCTAGTAACCTAGGTACTTTTCACTTTCCAAAGAGTTAGCCATATTCTACCTAGTGTCATTGTAACCCTCCCTGTCTGCAGTCATTAGTAGTAATATTGTTTTATGTGTAATAAATTTTATACTCCCCAAAACAATACTAAAACAGATTTTCATGTAAAACCAGTTATCTTAATATGACTTTTAAAGATTTACATTTTAAATATATTTTAAAGAATCCCATCCGTGAGTCCTATATCTATACAACTATTCCACCTCTTTTCTCCAACTCCTTCCTTGTTACTAAATTGTCTCACAGTTTTTTACTTAATTATTTTTGTCACATGCATACATTCTTGAACATATGCAAACTTATATATGTAAACACAGAGATACATACATATAGTATCCTATACATAGAATCCAAATAAAAACCGGTTGTGCTATTTTAGTTTTATTCACATGTAGATGTATTTAGGACTGACCTTCAGGAAAATACTAGCTGCAGGACTCCACAGATGCAAGACTTGTATGACAATACTAGCTGACATGACAACATGGATGGGAGACATCTCACAAAGCTATATATTTAGGTAAAAAGCCATTCAGTGATGAGAGATGAGGAATATCAATCTTCTCTATAAACATGGTAGTCACTTGAGAGGTAATCAAATAACATTTCTTATGTGATCACAAGTATGAAGAATTAATGATAAAATATTTTATAACCAACACTTGGATCATTTCAAACTTAAACAAAAATGTAGGGTTTTTGTTTATACAGTATTATTGAGTCAAATGAATTAGATCATGGAAATATAGAAAAATTCCATTGTTCAGAAAACAGTTCAGTAAAATATTAGAGTGAATTTTAAAAAATGTTCTAGATGTACACCAAAATATTCTAAGAATTAATTGGCAACCTGGATGAAAACCACTGGGAGATGACGCAGTATGTAAGGCACTTCCTTGCTTGAGAAAACACTACACACACACACACATACACACACACACACACACACACACACACACACAATCACGCACATGCACATGCACACACACTATGTTAAAAGAAAGGATGTTCAATTTTACTGCATATCACAAACATATCATAAGAGATAATTAACTGGGCAATAGAAAAACTTCTCAACTTCTGAAATGAAATGCAGGTTCAAGAGGTCCCACTTATTAATTATTAATCATAGAGCTTGAGCTGTTGGTATTCGTTAAGAAAGCTGTCTCCTGTGCCAATTAGATCAAGGCCTTTTCTTACTTTACCTTCTAATAGATTTAAGGTATCTCAGTTTATAAAGAGGTCTTTGATCCATTTGGATTTGAATTTCATGCAGGGTAGTGAATGTGGATCTATTGCATTTTTCTACATGTAGACATCCAGCACAATCCATTGAGATGCTTTTTTTTTCCATTGTATTCATTTGTCTCCTTTTTCAAAAATTGATTGTTTATAAGTGTATGGGTTTATTTCTGGGTAACTGATTCAATTACAACATTCAACTAGTCCATTTCCATGCTAGTACCATGCAGTTTTTATTACTATTGCTCTGTAGTATAATTTCAAATCAGGGATGAAAATACTGTTAATAGTACAATATGGCAGTCTAGAGATTGAGAAAATCTTCACCAATGCTACATATGACAAAGGAATAATATACAAAATATGTAAAGAATTCAATAAAGTACACACCTAACAAACCAAACAATATAAGGAAAAATGGGGTACAGATCTTCACAGAGAATTCACAACAGAGGAATCTCCAATGGCCAAGAAGCACTTAAAGTGTTGTTAGTCATCAGAGAAATGCAAATTAAATGACTCTGCTATTACATCCAGAAGGGTCAGGGTAGAATTCTTGCAGACAGCAAGAGATCACAGATGTCAAGCCAGACTACTAAGCCCAGCAAAACTTTTATCATCATAGATGGGGAAACTAAGATATACCATGACAAAATCATACTTAAACAATATCTATGCACAAATTCAGCCCTGCGGAAGATATTAGAAGGAAAACCTGAACCAAAAGAAGTTAACTTCACCAAAGAAAAAACCGAAAATAAATAACTTCACTGCATCAAAAACCAAAGAAGAGAAGCACATAAATACTACCACCAACAACAACATCAAAATAATAGGAAGTAACTATCATTGGTCATTAATATCTCTCAGCAACAGTGGGTTCAGTTTGTTTTTTTAGCTTACCTGAATATTGGCTATTAATTATCTGCCCTCAGGAACTTAAAAGTCCTCTTAAAAGGTCCAAAGGCTCCTGCTTCTGAGATTGTAGAATCTATGCTTTAAGCTTATACCACACACTAAATTATGCAGCTTCATATCTCATGGGTGATAAATAACAAAGTTACTCATTAGTCCGTTTATCTACTCTACTGTTATTCTAATCCCCTCAAAGTCTAGTGTGATAAGCCAGAAATATTTTAAGTGGCTTGTGTCTGACTCTGGAGACCAGCTGAATAACATCTCATTTTTTTTTATTGCATCACCCTTATTTCACAGAGGTGGCACAGAAAACAGATGTGAAAACATTTCTTCTCTCACACTGTCCTATAACCAAAATATTACATCTAAGTGCCTGGGATTAGGTAGCTGTTAAATGAGTATTAATATTTAATGTTGACTTATAATTTTAATAAATCATCACTTACTCCATAACCAGTGTTACACCCAAATAACCACACAGAGTGACTAGGATATATTTAGTTAACCTAGAGAACAATGTGGCTCAATAATTACCATACCAAAAATTTAATCTAGTATAGTTTCTTCCCATTCAGATTTTCTACATAATACTTGCTCTTTACTAATATCCTAGGTCTGGTTCATTCCTCCTGGTATTCTCTGGTCCTCTGTATCTGCATTCCCCTTGTTCTTCTTGCTCTTTTTCCTCCCATCACTGGGCCAGGATATCCCATCTCATTTTCTGTATTGCTCAGCATTGGCTATTTGGCTTTTATTGGCAATGCAGAGAACAAATGGGGGCATGTTTACACAAACTTAAGACAAGAGATACTTAGAATAAACCTCACAATGCAATGTCCTGAATGAAAGAAGTTACTGGGTTAGAGATATTAGCATTTGAATGAAGAAGGGCAAACACAGTCCACAAGAACATTTTGCCAAGAGGCAATCATGTACTGAAGTCTCTAAAACTATGATCAAAATTTAAATTTTTATTATTTCTGTGTTTTCTCAGTTATCTTCACTACCAACATAACTCACTTATACATACACTGAACACATTTTTACATATTGTCTTCATAACTAAATAGATAAAGAAGATAGATGATGGATAGATAGATGTTTCCAATATATTAATGCTTTAATTTTAAGGTGTTTGTTTCAGAGTTGATTGGGAGAGAATATTTTGTTTCATTTATTGATTTATCATATTTATTGTTTCAAGATAATATTTTTATTGATTCTTTAATATTTTCATATCATGCTGTCTCATCACACTCATATCTAGTCCTTCCATGTCTTCTGTCCAACACCTGTTACTGTCCCCAACCGAAACAGAAAAAAAGATGTAGTTTGTATCTTCCATATATTCACTAGTGCATGGTCAAACTCTCTGTAGCCTAAGAGACTTTCCCATCTCTCCCCTGACAGAACCCATACATTGTGAAGAGCTACTCTTCCGCATTCATATTACACTTCTTTAGGATTCTCTGCAATGACATCCAGTTTAGGCTGTTACTTTTGGGGAATAGGAGTGGATGTAGGTTTTGTTACAGAAGTCTTGCATTTCCTTGTTTCTCAACTGTGCATCTGTAGTCATTGATATCACTGCCAAAGTAGCTTCTTAGCTCTTTATGGTCAGTAAGAGCATGGATTATGGCTTCCACAAGGATTGTCAGCAGCACAGACCACCAATATAGACCACAGCACCAGTAGACTCACAGATCCAAATAGGGCCCTAGAGGTGGCCTGGACCACAGACATCAACATAGCCTCGGTTGTCAGCACAAGCAACTCAGATCAATATGGTACTTGGTGGCCACAGAACCTGTGAATATCTGCATGGCCTTTGGTAAAAAAATTGGCCATGAACCTCACCACAGATTCAAGCTGCAGCATGATCTTGGACCCATTCATGGCTGCCAAAAGCAGCATAGACCTGGATATCATCATGGTCCCATGTGATAGGCACAGGTCACTTGCATCGATATTTCCCCTGGTGTCAGGACAGCCCACAGACAGCAATGTGGCATCAGGATGCAGAAGAAGCAATGGACATCTGTCTCACTAGAAGTAGTAATGTAGGCCAGGGACATCAACCTAGACCCTCTTCTGAAGGAGGACTTTGTACCCACACATGGCTGTTGGTAGCAAAATAAACCAGGACACCACTGTAGCGGCAGTGTGTAACACAGGCTGCTATCATCAACATGAGCCCCAGTGACAACAGTGGCCCACAGATATCAACCTGGTTTCTGGCTGCAGCACAGCCCATGGACATCCACTTGGCATCCATTGTTGCCAGGAGTTATGGATATCAACATAGGCTCCAGATGGACCCATATATGGTGTCTGTGACACCAAAGACCTGGATATTACCATGGCCTCAGCTTATGACAGTCTACTCATAACAAATGGTCCTCTGGCAACACAGCTAACAAACATCAACATGGTTTCAGGTGGAAGCATAGACCATGGATAGCCGCATGGGAGTATATGGTAACATTAACCCAGGCCCCAGCTGTGTCGTGATCACTGACCCACACGTGATTCTCAGCCACATCTTGGTCCACATTGCTCCTTCAAATAGGTCCAATCCAAGAACTGAACCATTCCTTATCTTGGGCCTCCCTCATTGCCCAGAACCACAACAATCTAGTGGCTGGCTAGTGTATCTGGGGCCAAGTCAACTTTTGTATATTCTGAAGGCCCCTGCACATTACCCTCCTGACTCAAAGAGGGAAAATTTTTGTTTCAAGGTTGACTTCAACCTTCTTTAATACCTGTTCCCCTTCAAATTTCCATTGCCATCTCTCTTTAAAGTAAATTCACTTCTGTGATCTTTAAACTTGTCCACCTCCTCATCACACATTGTTCTTTGTAATGGTGTCTGTTCAGTCTCATAGAATCCTTACTTCCTCCAACTCCTCAGCATCCACCTAATATTGTATTTTTAAGATTAAGTAGTCTGACTGTTATATGTACTCAAGGTATTAACCCCCTGTCCAAAACAAATATGTGAGTAGATTTTTTAACTATGTGCTTTTGTTGACCCATTGCTTGATTCTATTTATATACAAAAGTATTTAATTTTTGATATCAGACTGGGAATTTAGGTATGAGGTTAAACTGTTCATTATGGGAAGATTTTGGGAAATAATATTAAACAAATAATTGCAGCACTCAGGAGGCAAAGGCAGGTGAATCATTGTGAGTAGAAGCCAGATTGGTCTATAAAATGAGTCCAGGACAGCCAAGGCTGTCATATATGAAAAAAATCCTGTATGAAAAAAATAATATTCATAATCAGAGAGACTTCCTCCAGCTGCTAATGGGAGTAGATGCAGAAACTCACAGTCAAACACAGAGAGAAAGCCCAAAATGGAGCTCTCCATCTGGTCCCTCCCTTGGGAGCTCATGGAATCCCAAAGAAGATGGGAGGAATAATTGTAAAAGCCAGAAGGGTCAAGGACACCAGAACAACATATCTCACAGATTCAACTAAGGCTCACAGAGGTTCATAGAGACTGGGGCAACAATCATGAAAACTGCACAGTCTTCTTTAGGTACTTGAAATATATGTTTTGTCTGTTAGCTTGCTTTTTTTGTGGGACTCCTAGTAATGAGAATAGAGTGTGCCTCTGACTCTTTCACATGCTCTTAGGACTCTTGGTCTCCTCCTGAATTGCCTTGACCAACCTTGATATAAGATTCTTTGACTAGTCATATTGTATCTTGTTATACCATGTTTCGGTGATACCCCTGGAAGGTCTGCTCTTTTTTTGAGGGGAAAAGGATGATAGATGTATCTGTGGAACAAGGGAAGTAGCAGTACTGGCAGGAGGGGAGGGAGAATTGGCAGAATTACAGGAATGGGAAACTGCAGTCAGGACATCTGAGAGGATAATTTAAAAATAAAATAAAATACTCCCATAAAAATATTACTCCAGAGCTAGGTGTGGTAGTACAAGCCTTAGACCCAGCACTCTGGGAAGAGGATGCAAATGAATCTCTGTGAGTTTGAGGCCAGTCTGGTCTACAAAGCAATTACAGGGCAGCCAACATAGACAAAGAAAACTTGTCTAAAAAAAAGCTAAAAAATTACTCCAGATAATTTCAATTTTTTTCTTATGTTTCTTTCAGTAAGTTTTCATGTTTACACATTAACTATTAAATATTTAGTATGTTCTATTTCTTCATTGTAGCTGATATTATATTAATTTTCACATGCTTCTGCACAGAGTTCCTTTATTTGAGATATATGGATTAAGAGCTAAAAGCAGCCTAGAGCCATTACTCAAGACCTAGAATAGAACATTTGAAAGGATCTCAAAAGTATTCCAGTGAACATTATAATCATAATTGTGTACCAAGTGTGGATTTCTGATATTCATTGTATCATTTTACTGATAAAGCTCAAAGCCCAAACTATTAGGAAATAAATTGAAACTACTGGCGCAATATGTTAATTATATAAAAATACAAAGGCAGCATGTAGCTTGGGTGGATGCTAAAGGACTATGATTTCCTAGAAACAAATCCCAGAACTTTTAGGAGGAAAAAAGCTCTTGCTATCAAGCTAATACCAATTCTCACGCCACAGCATTCTGATTGATAAGATTAGAACTGTGCGTCACATGCCACATAGTGAATTTTAAAAGAGTAAGATTTTTTTCAGTTGAATTCACAGTATGGATATAACTCACATGACCATAACCATGTGATCATGCAGAAGCTGACCTCCTGATATGCACACACACTCCCTCTACATGTTCCTCTCCATTTCTCCTTTTGATAGCATTCCTTCTTTGAGACAGATTGAGAAATGATTTCTTAAATTAAAAACCCAACTGAAAAATAACTTTAATAAAAACAGACTCCATAGTTTATGTATTGGGATCTCTTGAAATTCTACAAGTTTAAAGCTAACCCACGAGAGAATCATATTTAAAGTACAAACCGCATTTAACTTAGATATCATGTTACTATTCATGGTGGAAGCAGTTGGTGACAGGTAGGTAAATATGTGAGTTTTATAATTACTTTATTATCTTAACACATTGCAGGAATGAAACTTTAAACCAATTATAAAATCATCAAATGTAAGTACCAATAATGAGATGACTCAAAGCATCTGCCCTTTTCACATTCATGAAGCTACAGATAGATAGAAAGGCTCAGCATTTGAAGACTTAGCAATGTACTTCATTGATAATTCCATATTTTTAAGTCATGAGTGAGCAACTGCAGAGCTAAGGTACACAGCAAAATATGTCCAGTCTAACAGGAATACCACTGAGAGTTGAGACTTACAAGTAAGACAGGCTTTATATCTTCCAATGTTGGTGGGATCTTCAAAATAGAGGATATAATTTAAATATGAGGGAAAAATTCCCAGGGAATGGTAATTAGTAAAATATGACATATATTATATATAAAGAAGTTGCTATTGTTGAAATAATCAGAACTTGCAAGTTTTATGATCTGTTTAACTTCACAAAAGAAGCATGGCATTTTCTGGTTTTCACAGAAGGACAGCTACAGCACTGACAGACTAAAGTTAGGGCATGCACCGTGCTAATGAAAAGGGAGAGTAGAACCAACAGGACACAGAGGCAGGCATCTTTACAAGTGTCATCCTCAGTGCAGTGAGTGACAGATGACCACATAGTGGTTACAGATCATGACAATAAGGAAGCATTTTTCCAGGCCACAAAACTTCAAAACAATGGACTGAGCAAGGAAGCCACTGAATGTATTAAAAGTATGGTTTTGACTCATTCTTAGTTGTTCATGGGAATCATGGGGACAATGGTTGCACTTATAATATCAGTGAGGGTCATTTAGGGGGAAAGAAGTTCACTGCTGTGAAAAGATTGAAGTCAGAGCTGACAGCCTGGATAATTAGCAAGGTCTCAAGAATGGTGACCTGGTACTTGAGTAACAACAGGCTGAAAATGATAATCTGTAGTGGTGGATCATCTCTTAATGCCAGAAAAAGAAACTCTGAAACACCTTTTTATTTTAGGTTGCAGATGAATTAAACAAAAAGAAGATTGAAAAAAAGGAAAGGAATTGTTTCTGAAAACACTTGATCTTAGCCAAAAGGCCGAGAAGCGATTTGTTTCTGAAAACAATTGCCACAATAACACAGGGTGACTTTTTATAAATGAAAAGAAAAGGTATTTATATATCATTTCTGGTAAGGTCCATTGAGTAAAATCAGAAGTCTATTTTTTACAAGCACTTTAGATGAAATTCTTAGTCTAAGTCTGGAAAATGTATACTTCTCCTAAATCAAGCAGACATCATAATATTTTCCAGTAATGATAGTATTCAGATGCTTCCCAATGTTGCAACTTTCTATCATCCTTTTGGTAACATATTAGATAAGAATGATGCTTTCATGATTATACTTCTTTGCAAATTCATATAATAATTTCATGCTCTTTTTTTTAAAAGAAAGAGGTAGATTTTTTTCCTTTTTCAAGAAAGGGCTTGATTCAGTAGTTCTGCTTGTCCTGGGACTTACTTGGTATAATAGGCTTCCCTTAAATTTAGAGAACTGCTTGCCTCTGCCTCTTGAATACTGGGAGCAAAGGCTTGCACCACCATGTCTGCATGAAACAGTATGTAGAGTGATTGCTGGAACTGTAAGACATTTGAGTAGGGCATTATGGAAACCTATTGCATTGCAAACTTTCTGGAATATATGAGGCTGAATCTAGTGAGAACTCCTAATAATGAAGTATATTAAGTGTGAACTGGACATCTCTTGTAGCCAGGATAGACTTTCAGTGTTGTACCAGGGCACTACACTCAGTTAAGATGTTGGACAAGGGAGTCAGGTGGCAATCCCCAAACAACACAAGCTGGTGATAGGACAGAAGTTTTCTATGTGAAAACTGAGAATGAGGCTCCTCTCAAGGACAGCATCTTCACAGCTCATTAAATATAGAGAGGTTAAACTATTGGCTGTATGGAGCTTTCACCCCTAAGTTGAAATCTCCTTAGCCCAAGAAATCACTCTGCAAGCTATGGACACCAAACCAGACACTAAGCCCTCAATTTCCAATCTGTGCTGCCTGAAAGATATCCTTGGGAAATTCTGGCTGCAGAATTTGGAGGAGCAGCCAGCCAATGTTTGGTTTAACTTGAGGCCTTGTCCCAGAGAGGGAGCTCAAGCTCTATTCAGACTGGATGGACAAGAACTGGAGGTTGGATAACCCAGAGACCTTGGCAAGTCCAAACACCACAGTACAAAGAAAACAATGAAATGATTGCTAATCACAATCTGCTATACTCACAGTTCAGTGCCTTGTCTAGTCATCATCACAGAAGAGTACTCTGGTAGAATATGAGGAGAGCTGCAGAGACACATAGCCAAGCATGTGGAAAGAGATACTCTTGGAAGTCTTAAATGGAGGACTCCATGAGACCATGACCCACCGAATAAACCATCCAGGCCTTACATGGACTCACAGAGACTGAAGTGGCAATCAAGGAGCCTGTGTGAGTCTGCACTAGATCATCCTATTTTATGGCTGTTAGTTTGACATAGTTTTAGGACCTCTAACAGTGGGTGTGTTTCTGAATCATTTTTCTGCTCGTGGGATTCTTTTCCTCCTATTGTGTTGCCTTGTCCAGCCTGCTATGAAGGTTTTTGCCTTGTCTTATTGAATATGTTTTGTCCTGTTTGGGTGGCAGATGTAGGATGCCTACTCTTTTATGAAGAACAAATGGAATGGGAGTGCATCTGGCAGAGAATGGAGTTGGGGAGAGGTAGAAAGACATGGAGGAGAAGTTTCATTTATCAGAAATAGAAGAATATGTAAATATAGATATAAATATATTTATTCTTTTAAAATATATTCTATTTAAATAAAAGAACAGATGGAATAAAATAATGTGTTCTCACATTCCTCGTACAAGTGATATTCCAATAGAAAGAAAATATTGAATATATATGAAGATTAGCTATGATCTCAAGGAAAATGAAGTTAAAAGTGGACTTATCACCTATAGCCATTACCTTAAGTGCCTACGACTTTGGCATGCCTCAAAATTATCTGAAATAAACAATGAAAATACACTTGTGGCAATTCATCTTATCTGTAACTTGGATGTATGAGAAAATGTTATAATGAAAATCTATGTTCAGTGTTTTGACAAGATTGATTCAGTCCTTAAATCACCTGACAACTTATTTAACCATCTTTACAAATGCTTCTGTGTTCAGAATTAACAATGGTACATGATAATAATTCTATTTTTATGTGCAAATATGTGTGTGTTTATGTGTCACCAGGTGCAGATATGTTTTGTGAGTTCATATGCACATGCATGTTCACTCAGGTGTAGGTGAGAGAACCAACTAGGGTACTGTCCTCAATCCTTAGGCACTTTACATTTTTTTGCTTTTTAGAGAAAGTTGTAGTGAAGGCAGTGTGGCCTGCATGCTCTAGCTATCCACATATCTCCACTCCCCACTTCTGAGACCATAAGAACCACCAAAATCTACGGCTTTAAAAATATTACTTTCAGAGTTCAATCTCAGGTCCTCCTGCTTGAATGACAGTGTTTTGCCCAGTAAACTGTGTCACAAAATTAATATTAAAATTCTTTCAAAAAATGGTGGCCCTAATTTTTCTTGATTTTGTAGGTAAGTGTGCTCTCTTATACTTAGTGGATCACCTGTGGCAGGTGGAAAGTAACCATCCAGGTAGTTCTTAGCAATAGTCTGAAAATGTTGTCTTTCAATAGAACTCACTTCACTAATCTTGTTGGAAATGGAAACAATCTGTTATAGTAATTACCTCTATGCTTATGTGAATATAATTCTTGGAGTCTCTATGCTTTCCTAATGGACTCTATTCTCATGGGACTCATAGTATGAAATTATACAATATAAACACACACCAAAAATAGCTAAATGAGAAAAACAAACACAAAATCTCCCATGAAAACAGATCAAAGGCAATCTTTCAGTGACAGAGACTAACTATATATCATATCTTACTAATTGGTATCTTTTTAAAATAGAGATGTCCTTAGAGAGCAATAGTATGTGGCTCACAGAGATCATGGAAGTAGTGTGACTGTGATAATCATTTCTTGCCATTTTGGATTCAAATACTTGAAAATTGTTATAGTTTCTGCCCCCCCCCATTTTTTTTAGAACAAGGGAATTCTATATTATATTGGATGAGGTGGCTTGTATTTTCAAAGCAACTGCTGGGTAGATATATTTCCTAAGGCCAGGATAATAGTCCATTAACAATGTGCACACTTCCCCAAATTTCACAATCATTCATACACAGAGTGGAGAAAAAGAAACTCATGACAATTGGAGTCTCATGCTGATATAATCTTCAATTCCTTCCCCTCACCTCTCTCTCTCTCCTCTCTCTCTCTCCTCTCTCTCTCTCTCTCTCTCTCTCTCTCTCTCTCTCTCTCTCTCTGTCTTTCCCTTCCTCTTCTTCTCTCTCTCTTTCTCTATCTCTCTGTCTTTGTTTGCTTGCAAGACATACATTACCTTACCTTTATTTACCCTTAGAAATTAATAGAAAAAAAGAGATTTGTTTCCAGTATTATAGATGCAATATGAGAATAGCTGATGTGGTCTACCCACTTATAGAAATCATGGTTACATTCAAAAGTAAAGATTTCTGCATCAACATTATAAATATGAATAGTGTACTTATAGATACAATTGTTTTGTACAACTATGTTAAGCAAAGGCACTGCCTGATCTTCTAATAGAACCAATTTTTTTTTACCATCTTGAGGGCTTTATTGACACATGCTGGCATGTAGGTGGCACCTCAGCAATAGCAATAGGAGGAGAAGAAGGAACAGGGGCTGGGGACTGTATTTCTTATGATAATAATACTGTAATCCAAGCCAAATAAGGAGCATAATCTATGAAAATGAGAATGGTGTTCTGGTACTGGCCCATATATCTCAGGTACATTTTGTGATACACATACCTTTTCTCTATTTACTGTTGACTCTGCAGCCCAATTAACATCTAAAACTTGTGTAAAATTAATTGACATTCTCTCCAGCTACAAAAGGCCCGGAATTTCTCTAGTTAACATATGACATAAAGACAAATACCTATCAACAGAGCAGCCTACAACTTTGCAATGCTTTGAAAAGATAGCCTAGAATTCAGAGTTCTTGTCATCCAGGTTGTTGAATAAACACAACAGAACTCATGGAGTGAGATTCATCTTTCCAACTCATGGTAAAAATATTTTATTGAAATGATGGTATAATACAAACCACCAAGAGATTGCCATCTTAAACAAAGCATCTGAGAAATATTCAAACACTCATAATATAAGAAAGATGAGAAATTAGTCATTGCCTCCTTGAACTAGTAAGTAAGGTTGTGATTACTTGGCAGCATGATGCTAATAAATCAAGTGACAGTGACATGGAAAATGTCTCGCTGCTGGGTAGATTTTTAAGGAAATATGAAAACTTTATACTAGAATTGTCAAATTCAGCCATGCTTAGATGTACATTTTTTAATGCTAGACTATCAGTACACTAGGTGGACATTGAATAATAGTAGCCTATGGAAAAATGACCCTATTCATGGAGAACCCACCCATTTTTGCATTCCACTGTTTTTGGATTTATCTCTTTTCCTACTTCTCCAGCTAATGGTTATCTTATCAAGCATCCTTATATTAAATATAACAGTCATGATAAATTACTGACATACATGTGCTTACCCTTATGATACTCTATTACTACCCATAATTCTTTGTGTGTTGCTGAAACAAATATTCTTATATATCAAAATTACTGTGGGTTGTACATACTTGTGATTACAAATTAATGAAAGTACATTGCAAGTGTAAAGAGAATGTGCCTAACTTATTTGAAAATGGTTCACTATAACATGACCCTCTCTCATGTGCCATGGTGGTAAAGGTGCCATGGTGGTCAGAGGCCGGGCTTCAGACTTCACCATTTTCAGGCATGCAATATGACATTCTGAAAATTCAATGTGATTATATTATAGGATTTTGATAACTACAGCCATCATAAACTACAAGTATTCACATTTATTATAAAGCTGTCTCATTTCCTGAAGAAGTTTACATACTGAAAAAAAAACTTCAATTCCGGGTTCAAATGCATATCAGATCTTTGCTAAACATATAAGTGTGATGTCATTCAGCTTCATGAAAATAAGGTATTATTTCCCAGGAAAATTTTCACATTTTCTTCCTTTTTCCCCAAAGAAATGTGAAAATTAACAACTGATGTGGGATTTTATAAAAACTGTACTGTAGACATTTTTATGTGCTTCCTAAAAGCATTAATGTTTTCATCCCCCCTTTCCAACAGCAGAGTCTAAGGCTGCCTTAGAAGGGATAAAAACAGGGACAGTGCTGTAAAACAGCATATATACTGAAAAAATTACAAATGGATTACTTAGGATCTTGCAGAGTTGAGGACAATTAAATATATCACCTATACAGATTGGTTAAAATTTAACATGTTAGGCATGATAAAATTGTTCTGTTATGTAATGAGGTTCCTTGAGAGAATGGAGCATCGATTAGGTTTCCCAAATTTATTATATTTTTAAACACAAGCCTCACTATATGTCAATGTTGTTTATTGAGGAGTGAATGAGACTATTGCCAGACATGCTAATGACCCTTCACATTCAAGTGACAGAGAAGGAGGAACCTCCACATTGAATCACTGCATATGCTATTGGGTAAAGAACCAAAGTGAGGTAAAGTCACTGCGTTATGGTTCTTGTTTGTCATCAGCTGTTCACAGCTGGTTTGCTGTATAAAGGCGTCTGTCTCCTTCAAAGAAAGACTCACTCCAATTTATAGAACACTAGGTTGTCTACCAGTCTGTTTAGCACAAATATATGTGGATGAATTGATCTGAAAGCCACTTTCCTTATATTTCTGGAGGTCTACTGAGGAAAAGAAATGTGCCTTTCCATTTTCCTTCCCATGAGTGGGACACAGCAATAGAAAAATATTCTGCAGTGCCACTATGGGGTTGAGAGATAAGGTGTACTTACTTGAGCAGATTAGCATACCTCCTGGTAGGTATTATGCATCTGTTGATCTACAAATGAATTATTCTCTGTACCAAGCAATAAGAACAAAAAGTTTTTTTTTCATTTGCCAAGGCCAGAATGTATGAATACAATTTAACTTCAAGGATATATTAACTTTCTAGATATGTATAATAACTTAGAAGGAATCTTGGTTGACACTTCTACAAAATATCACACCAGTGCACTACATTTATGAGTTTTTACTGTTTGGACTAAGTGAACAGAATTTAGAAGCCACTTTGTACTCATTAGTAACACATATGTGCATCAGAGCATGGAAAAAATTCAACCAAAATTCAAGTGCCTTCTATCTCATTTGAAATGTTTAGGAAATCAAGGTTCTTGGGAATGTAGAAATAGTCCTTTTAATGTTAAAGGTAAGATGCTTCACCTGCGTTTACCCACTCCTAAGAAACAAACACAATATTTAGTTGTGGAAAACCCACTCCTAAGAAACAAACACAATATTTAGTTGTGGAAAAAGACTAAAAATGACTAGTGTCTGGTTTAATGAGGAATTTGTATGGTATGCAGTCATCAAAAACCTTATTTATTTATTTATTTATTTATTTTTGGTTTTTCAAGGCTGGGTTTCTCTGTGTTTGTCTTGGCTGTCCTGGACTCTCTTTGTAGACCAAGCTGGCCTTGAACTCACAGGGATCCACCTGCTTCTGCCTCCCCAGTGCTGTGATTAAATGCGTGTGCCACCATGTCCGGGTTATCCAGAATCACTTTAATTCATTTCTGGGACAACCTTGAATGTCAGAAGGGAAATCTTCACCGTGGGCGGAATTTTAGAAAGTATACATGCGTATGCTTTTTAAAAGGAGAATTGACTAGATGTGTGATTTTCATTAATTTATCATTTGTACTCAATGTCTTACTTGGATCATCAAGCATGTTGAAATATATGAACAGAAAACTGATAAGAAAGTCATCTGGTTAAGTACAATGTTGGATAGATCTCTCCAAAGGAGTGAAGAGGTGAAGATGATTATTTCATTTAAATTCTCATCAAAAGATGGTTCAGCTTAGAAGCTTAATGATCAAGTTGATAGGATGATTTTTTTTTGTAGACAGTCTCTTCTGCCAGGTATTCCTGTTATTGCCAAATGGGCCAATGTACAAAGTTGCCATGAATGTCCAGATTGGAGATTATATATAGGCTCAACAAAAAGGCCTGATTTTCACTAAGGCTGACTTAGCTACAGTAACTGCTGAACTCCATACCTGGCAATAGTAATGACAAACATCAAGGCCCATAAATGACACCATTCTCCAGGGTGACAAGCCAATGACCTGGTGGGTAGTTTACTACATTGGGCCACTTCCTCTGTGGAAAGCACATCAATATGCCCTAACTAGACAAGACAGTTATCCTAGTTTTGTTTTGCCTTACCTGTGTGTAATGTTTCTGATAAAAACAAAACAAAACAAACAAATAAAATACACCATACATGGAATTAAAAAACGCATTTCCACTATCATTTTAATTAAATATTTTATTTTCTTTTTTACATATACTTTTATTTTACTCTACAGATGTACAATAAACTACCTTCAGGAGGGAGAACCACAAAACAATCAGGAATTATATAGATGTTACATTCATAGTGTTTTGGCTATTTGTATTTGGCAGCCATAAAGAAAACATTTTTCCTACTTTGATGTGTCTAAAATTCTGAATGTTAATCAATTTCTACCATATCCCATCTCTGTCAACTTAAAATATAAATTTTATTCCACACAGTATCATTTTGTCTAATGAAATCATTTTAAGTCCAAAGAACAGTGGCAGTGGGTTTATCATCCCCCTTGATCTTACACCTAGGGAGGGGAATAAGGTGTAGTGGGAGGAAGGGAGGAATGGAAGGATACAAGTGATGGGATAACAATTGAGTTGTAATCTGAATAAATTAATAAAATTAAAACTAAAAAGGAAAATTAATTAAAAATTGAGGTGCAGCGCTAAACAGAGAGTTCCCAACAGAGGAATTTCTAATGACCAAGAAGCATTTACCAAAATGTTCATTGTCCTTACTCATCAAGGAAATGCAAATCAAATTGACTGGGAGTACATCTTACACTAATTAGAATAGCTAAGAAGGGAAACTCAAGTGGTAGAACATGCTGGAGAGAATGTGATGCAAGAGAAATAATCTTCCATTGCTTCCAGAAGTGTAAACTTGCATAGTCACTGTGGAAATCAATCTGGTGGCTTCTCAGAAAACTGGAAATAGTTCTACCTCAAGACCCAGCTAGGCCACTTTTGGGCATAGTCCCAAAGATGCTCCACTATCCCACAGGGCCATTTGTTCTACTATATTTATAGAAGCTTTATTTGAAAGATCTAGAAACTGGAACATACCTAGATGTCCCTCAACCAATGAATGGATAAAGAAAATATGCTACAATTACACAATGGAGTATTACTCAACTATTAAAAATGAGGACATCATGAAATTTGAGGGCAATAGTATGGAACCATAAAATATCCTGAATGAGGTAACCCAGACCTGGAAATACACACAATGTCTGTACTCACTAATAAATGGATATATGTTGTAAAGTACAGGATAACCAGTCTACAACCCACAGACATAAAGATGCCAAATAACAAGGAGGCCCAAAGGAGCATGCTTGAATCTCACTCATAAGGTAAAATAAAGTAAGACAGCTGACATAGATGGTGTGAGAGAACTGGGTGTGAGAGAGATAGGGAGTGGACCAGGGCCAAGGATCAGGAGTCAGGAGGGGGAAGGCTGGGAGAGAGAAAGAATATCAGTGGGATTGCATCGCAGGGACAAGGAAGGATTCAAGCAGTCTATGGGGGTGACCCTAGCTGAGTCTTCTAATAGCTGGAGATATGGAGCCTGAAGAGTGGTTATGCAGGACTTTCAGTGGAGGGAATGGGACACCAAGCCACCTACAAAACCTTGGAACCAAAATTTGTCCTGCCTACAACTAGTGCAGGGAAAGATGGAGCATGGATCAATGGAATGGTCAACAATGACTGGTCTAACTTGAGATCTACCCCATGGGATAGAGCCAACCCCTGACACTATTTATCTTGCTCTGCTGTACTTACAGACAGGAACATATCATAAATGTCCTATGAAAGGCTTCATACAGAAACTGATGGAAACAGATGCAAAGACCCACAGTCAAACAACAGGCAGAGCTCAGTGAGTCTAGTAGAGGAGTGTGAGGAAGGATTGAGAAAGCCAAATGGGTCAAGAACACCACAAGAAGACCTACAAAGTAAACTAACATGAACCCATGGGGACTCAGTGAGACTGAGCCATGAACCAGAGAGCCCTATACATATATGTAGTAAATATACAGCTTGTTGTTCATGTGGGTCCCCGAACTATGGGAGTAAGGGCTGTCCCTGACTCTGTTGCCTGCCTTTTTTCTGCCTATCATATCTGGACTGCCTTCTAAGGCCTCAGTAGGAGAGGTGCTCCTAGTCCTACTGTGACTTGATATAGCTGGTGGGTCATTACTCATGGGGGCATCCTCTTCTCTGAAGAGAAAGGGATAGAAGAATGGGGAAGGGAGTGTGATTGTAGGACTGTGAGAAGAGGAGAGAGGTGACTGTGATCAGGCTGTAATGTGAATAAAAATTAAAATAGAAAATATTCTAATTATGACTTTCTCTCCCATAACTGCTTTTAGTTCCTCCCCACTTCCCCTTCTATCTGTTTTCGCTCCATTTCTGTCTCTCAGTAAAAACAAAAAAACATCTATGGGACAATAATAATAAAATAAAATAAGATAAAACAAAACAAAACCATTTGGAATAGAATAAAAAAACAGAATAAAAATCACCCCTCACTTTCCCAAAACACAAGAAACACATATAGTCACAGAGATACATAATGTGGTACCCACAAGAATCCCATAAAAATACAAAAATGAAATTCATAATATGCACAAAAATCACTCATAATAACAGGAACCTGGAAAGAGCTAGATGTCCTTCAGCATATAACTGAATAAAGATAATGTCATAAATTTGTAAATGGAATATCACTTCATTGTTTAAAAAGAAATCATGAAATTAAAAGGTAAATAGGTAAAATTAGAAAAATATTAAGTCATCCTAAGTGATGTAACCCAGATGCAGAAAGGTAAATATGGTATGGATTTACTTATGTGCAGATGTTAATTGTTAAGTCAATGTTAAGTTTATATGTACAGGAACAGTTAGAGATTCCTAGAGAATACATAGCTATGTATACTTGAGGGTTGGGTTACTGCAGTAACAGGATAAAATAAGGAGGGAATGGAATAGGACAATGATAGAGGACTACAGGGAAGGGCATCTCAATTAAAGGCCTTTTGAGGGGTCATTTAGAAATCTAATATTGTAGAAGCTTACTGAAATTTACACATGTGTGAAGGAAACCTAAATGAAGTCTCTGAATAATGGAGGAGACAGAGACCTATCTGGACATCTCTCATGGCCGATGAAGATTCTAGTACTCAGAATGGGTTATACCCCACTGAGTTGTTGCCTAATAGGGATGTATGAGAACCACAAACAACCCAGGTTGTTACTAAAGCTACAAATTGCTCTCCAAAAACTAACAAGTCCCTATTGCCAAAGAAAACACCTACAAAACTCATTTAAAAGAGAGAATTTTAGCTGGTGGCTACCTAGAGCCTTAACCCCTATGAGATAGTGTTTTTGGTACTAGAAGAAGGTACATTATATACTACCAAAGAAGAAACATAAACAGCAATCCAGGTACAGAATCTCTGGTATACAATTAGGTCCTATCTATGAGATATTTTAGTACAATGGTGGCACAAACTTGTGAGAATAGCCAACTAACATCTGATTTGATTTCAAGTTCACTATATGGAATGGAACTCATGCCCATCTCTTCCTGTGTTACAAAGAACCTGATATTAGACAGTTCAGAGACCTAGGGTACAATCAAATGCTTTTGATTGAAACAAACAAAATGTAAAAGTATTTACAAAATGACTCCTAATGACATTCTGTTATATTCATATTTCATGCCTTGCTCAGTCATTATCTGAGACAGCAGATAAGAACACATAGAGAGATATACAGACAAACAATATCCAGAGAGTGAGATACCTTGGAATACTCAGACCTAAGGGCTCAGGCAGCTCCAGTGGTCCAGCTATGGCAGTGTATTCAGTGATCAAAGACAGATATGTGGAGTCTGTAACTAATGTAAAGCAAGCACACATTCACAAACTTGTGCATTAAGCAAGTCCCCAAAACTTTATTTTTCTCAAATTTGTTATATCCCCCAGAAAAATCTTTCAATCAGTATAAAAATTATAATGTGGTTGCATATTCTTTAAAAATTTATATTTTTAAAAAATTTTTCATTTTACATCCCAATTGCAGTCACCTCCTTCATTTCTATCCAGTTTCACCATTTCTCTCTACTCACCCCTATTCCCCTTCCCTGGTCCTCCAAGTGGTGGAGGCCTTCTCCCCTAGAAACTGACCCCAGCCTATCAAGTCTGATCACAGCTGACTGCATCTTTTTTATTCTGTAGCATAGTAAGGTACAACACCAGGGGGAAGACATCAAAATGCAGGCAACAGAGTCCATGGCACAGACAGCCCCTGCTTCCCTTAATAGGGAATCTATATGGGAACTGAGCTACTTATAGGCTACGTTTGAGTGAGGGGCCTAGGTCTTCTCCATGCATGGTCCTTGTTTGATGCATCAATCTCTACTGCCCCTCTCCATTTCCCTTTCCCCCACCCAGATTTCTTGGCTCTGTTGGTCCCCTTGTGGAGCTCTTGTCTCCTCTGGATCCTTCTACTTCCCCACTCATCCATAGAACTCCCTATGCAGTGCCCAAAATTCAGGTGAGAGACTCATCTTCTGCTTTGACCCTCTACTGGGTAGAGTCTCTCAGAGGACTACTATGGCAGTGTCCCTTCTTGTTCCTCTTTTCAACTGCTTCCAGTGACTATTCTATTAGCCCTCCTGAATGAGAATTAATCATTTTCCCTAAGGTCCTCCTTGTTACTTAGCTTATTTTGGTCTGTGGATTATAATATTGTTATCCTGTATTATGTGAATGATATCCACTTATAAGTGAATATGTGCCACGCTTGTCCTTCTGGGTCTGGGTTACTTCACTCATCTGTGTAAATGGAGAGAAATTTAAAGCAATCCAACTAAAAGCATGGAAAAACCATGATTGTCCACCCTCTCCATATCTCTTCAGTATAGTACTTGAAGTCTTAGAGCAATAAGACAATTAAAGGAGATCAAGGGAATACAAATAGGAAAGGAAGAAGTCAAAGAATCACAATTCACAGATGATATGATAGTATAAATAAATTAATGCAAAAATTCTACCACGGAACTACTAAGGCTGATAAACACATTCGATAAAGTGGCTGGATACAAAAATAACTAAAAAAAAAAAATCAATAGACCTGCATCCAGAATGAGATGAAAAAGAAATTATGGAAAAACTACCCTTCAAAATAGTCACAAAACATAAAGTATCTTAGTGTAACTCTAACCAAGCAAGTTAAAAACATGTATAAAAAAAGAAAATAATTCAAGTCTCTGAAGAAAAAAATTGAAGTAAATGTTAGAAGATGGAACAATTTCTCACACTGAAAGATAGGTAGGCTTAACAGTAAAAATGGCCATCATGACCAAAGCAATCTAGAGATTCAATGCAATTCCCACCAGAATACCAACACAAATCTTTAAAGACCTTGAAAGAAAATTCTCTCCTTCATATGGAAAAAGAAAAAAAAACAGAGAATAGCTAAGACAATCCTGTAAAATAAAAGATGTTCTGTAGGAATCTACATCTGTGATCTCATGCTCTAGTATAGGACAACAGTAACAAAAACAGCATTGTACTAGCATAGAAACAGACTGGTTGTTAAGTGGAATCAAATCAGGGACCCAGAAATAAGCCCACATACCTATGGACACTTTATTTTTGACAAAGAAGCCAAAGTCATACAATGGAATAAAGATAGCATCTTCAGCAAATGTTGGTCTAACTGGATGTCTACAGGTAGAAAGATGCAAATAGATCCATATTTTCACTGTGCACAAAACTCAAGTCCAAGGGGATCAAGAACGTTAACATAAGAGCAGAAACACTGTATCTATTAGAGAAAATGGAGAAGAGCCCTGAACTTACTGGCATAGGAGACAATTTCCTGAACAAAGCACCAACAACTCACACTCTAAGATCAACAATTAATAAGTGGGACCTCATGAAATTGAAATCAAATGACACTGTAAATAAAACAAAATGACAGCCTACAGACTGAGAACAGATATTCACAAATCCTACAATTGTCAGAGGGCTTATATCCAATACATTTAAACAACTCAAGAAATTAACACCAAGAAACAAAATAATCCAATTAAAAAATAGGCCAAGATGAACTTAAAGAAAGGTTCAACATCCTTAGCCATCAGGGAAACGCAAATTAAAACAACTGTGAGATCCATCTTACATTATTAGAATGTCTAAGATAAAAAACTCAATTGACAGCACATTCTGTAGAGGATGTGGAGAAAGGAGAATACACCTTCATTGTTGGTGGGAGTAAAAACTAGTACAACCATCTTGGAAATAAATCTGGCACATTCTCAATAAGTTGAAAACAGCTCTACCTCAAGATTTGGCTTTACCACTCTGGGGCATATACCCAAAATATGCTCTCCCATACAATGAGGACATTTGCTCTAATAGCAGTGTTATTGATAATTCCCAGAAACTGGACATAACCAGATGTCTCTTAACTGAAGAATGGATAATGAAACTAGTATATCTACACAATGGAATACTACTCAACTATCAAAAACAAGGAAATAATGACATTTTAAAGCAAACGGATGGAGCTGGAAAAGAGCATTTTATTTTAAGCAAAGGAGTATAATGAGTATATGTAAAAAAAAGCACATTTCTCAATGCTTTTACATGACTAAATGTTTTGTATATTATCAGTGAAAAACAAATTATCCCGAAGGACCCAAATACATTTATGTCTAAGCAACTTTTACAGATTAGCTAAGTAGAAGTAGGTAAGGTGTTTTTCTCTTACTGGCAGGCTGCCTTTGGCCATCACAAATAAATTATTAATAATTTTATTATTTATCTAATAAAGTAATCATTAAAAAATCTTAAAAGAATATCAAATTTGAATATAAATATCTCTACCTCAGAGCATACACATACATATTAACAATGTTTTATTAAATCATATCAGGAAGCCAAGTACAAAAGTCAGTACAGGGATTCAAGATGGTGATGCCAGTCGTGCCGTGTGTCTGTTCTGCCAGATGGAGCCACAGGACAAAGCTGGGAGCTACAGAGCACCAGTGTCTAAGACTGATTTGGGATGCAGAGAGCCAGCATCTGGGTTGGCTGGTACAGGGGAGACCCCAAAGTTTGGAATACATGTCAATCTGACCTCAGTTCAATAGGCCAATACATGGAGAGTTCATATGTCCAAGCAGGCACAGGTACAGAAGCAGTCATCAAAACTTAGCCACATGCCCAAAGGCATGCAGCATACTTTCTCTATGTCTCAGACCAAGCAGTGGGTTTCAAGGCAATAGTATCTGGGGCTTCTATGCTGGAGAAGACCCCACAGTGTGGAACACAGGTGGTATGACTTCAGGTCACCCAACCAATACATGGAGAGTTCCCAGGTCCAAGCAGGCACAGTTCTCAAAGCCTAGCCTGGCACAGGTTGGCCAGTGGCAATATCCATGCTGTGTGCTTCAGATGGAACTGTGAGACACAAGGCAGCAGTTTCTAGGTCTTTTATCCCAGAGGGGACCCTAGCATGTAGAACTTCAGGCCACCCTGTTAATACATGGAAAGTTCCTGATCCATGTAAGGGTTCAGTGATTCTTGAAAATGTGGGGTTTCAACCTATAGCCACTCACCTATGAGCTACTGTCAAAGGCTAATGAAGGGCACCAAAAACTACCACCTAATGCCAGAGACAGCAACGTGGCTAAATGCCAGTGTAAACACACAAACAACAAAAGCCAAAATAATGTCTTCTGAAACCTAATTATCCCATAGCAATGTGCCCCAGAAACTCTAAAACAACTGAAACACACGAAAATAACCTCAAATCATTAATAATGAAGATAATAATGGAGGAAAGTAATAAAAAACTGTAAACAAATACAAGAAAATACAGCCAAAAAGATTGAGGCCTTTAGAGAGGAAATGACAGAGGCCTATAGAGAGGAAATGAAGAAATGGTTGGAAGCAATTCAGGAAAATGCAAACAATCAGGTGAAGGATATCAATACAATGATTCAAGATCTGATGATGAAAATAGAAACAATGATAAAAGCACAAACAGAAGAAAGCCAAGAACAACAGAAAATAGAGAGAAAAACAGGAACAAACAGAATTCAAGAAATGGAGGAAAGAATCTCAAGTGTAGAAGATACAATAGAAGAATTTGATACAACCATCAAAGAAAATGTTAAATCTGAAAAATTACTGACACAAAACATCCAAGAAATCAAGAACACCATGAAAAGATGAAACTGGAGGATAATAGGAGTTTAGGAAAGATAAGATGCCTGGCTCCAAGACACAGAACATGTTTCAACAAAATAATTGAAGAAAATTTCCCCAATTTAAAGAAAGAGATGCATATAAATATACAAGAGGCATACAGAAAACCAAATAGAATATACCAGAAAAGAAAATTCTCCTGCTACATAATAATTAAAACACAAAATTCAGAACACTGAAAGAAATCTTAAAATCAGCAAGGGAAAAAGACCAAGTAACATATAATGACAAACCTAGCAGAATCACACAAGACTTCTCAGTAGGGACCATAAAAGCCAGAAGCACCTGGGTAGAGGTCTTACAAACCCTAAGAGAGCAGAGATACCAGTCTAGACTACTATACCCAGAGAAACGTTCAATAGCCATTGATGGAGAAAACAAGAGATTACATGACAAAAACAAACTCAAATAGTACCTATCCCCAAATTCAGCCCTACAGAAGTTACTGAAAGGAAAACTCCAACCCAATGTGAAAAATTATAACTAGTATAATACAGGAAATAGATAACTTCACTGCAGCAAAAACATAACTGGACAAACACTCTACCCCAACCAACATCAAAATCAAGGGACTCCTCATATGTGACCATGACCCCTGGATGGGGAGACCTGGTGGCACTCAGAGGAAGGATAACAGGCTACCAAGAAGAGACTTGATACCCTATGAACATATAAGGGGGGAGGAAGTCCCACTCAGGAACAGTCATAGGGAAGGGGAGTAAGGGGAAAATGGGAGGGATGGAGGAATGGGAGGATACAAGGGAAGGAATAACCATTGAGATGTAATATGAATAAATTAATAAAAAAACTAAAAAAATCAGGCACTGGTCATTAATATCTCTCAACATCAATGGTCTCAATTCTCCAACAAAAAGACACAGACTAACAGAGTGGTACATGAATAAGACCCAACATTCTTCTGCATTCAAGAAACACATCTGATAGATATTACATCAGGGTAAAAGACTGGAAAAAATGTCTTTCATGCAAACGGACACAAGAAGCAAGCTGGTGTAGTTATTAGAGTATCCAATACAATCGACTTTCAGCCAAAATTAATAAAAAGAGATGAGGAAGGATAGTTTATACTCATCAAAGGAAAATTCAACCAAAACAACATCATAATTCTAAACATCTAAGCCCCCAATACAAGGACACCTACATTTGTAAAAGAAACATTAATAAAGCTTAAACCACATATTGATCCCCACACATAAATAATGGGAGTCTTCAACAGCCCTATTTTCACCAAAGGATAGGTCAAAGAAACAGAAGCTAAACCAAGAAATAATTGCACTAACTGTTGTAATGAATCAAACTGATCTAACAAATACCTACAGGACTTTTCACCCAAACACAAAAGATTATACCTTCTTTTCAGCACATCAAGGGATCTTCTCCAAAATAGACCTTATAGTAGGTCACAAAGGAAGCCTCAACAGATATAAGAAGATTGAAATAATACTTTGTATACTATCAGACCACCATGGACTAAAGCTAGACTTCAACAATAGACATAACAAAAAGCCCTACACATACATGGAAACTGAACAACCATCTACTCAATGACAAGGGTCAGGGAAGAAATAAAGAAAGAAATTAAAGACATTCTATAATTCAATGAGAGTGATGGTATAACATAACCAAATTTATGGGACATATGAAAATCAGTGCTAAAGGGAAAGTTCATAGTACTAAGTGCCTTCATAAAGAGATTGGAAATATCTCATATAGACAACTTAACAACACATCTGGAAACCCTATAAAAAAAGACGCAGAAACACTCCAGAGGAGTAGATGGTTGAAAATCATTAAACTCAGGGATGAAACCAATAAATTAGAAACAAACAGAACAGTTCAAAGAGTCAACAAAACCAAGATCTGATTCTTTGAGAAAATCAACAAGATAGATAAGCCATTAGCCAAATAACTAAAAGGCAGAGACACTATCCAAATAAACAAAATCAGAAATGAAAAGAGAGACATAACAACAGAAACTGAAGAAATACTAATAATCATTAGGTCCTACTTCAATAGCCTATACACCACAAAATTTCAAAGTCTAAAGGAAATGAATAATTTTCTTGATGGTTTCTACTTTTCAAAGTTGAATCAAGATCAGATAAGCAAATTAAATAGTTCTATTTCTCCTACAGAAATAAAAGCTGTCATCAAAAGTCTCCCAACCAAAAAAAGCCCAATGCCAGATGGGTTCAGGCAAGAATTCTACCAGAGATTCAAAGAAGAGCTAATACCAATATCTTCAAATTACTCCACAAAATAGAAATGGATGGAACATTACCAAAGTCATTCTATGAAGCAAAAGTCACTTTGATAGCCAAAACTCATAAAGACCCAACAAAGAAGAGAATTTCAGATGAATTTCTCTTATGAACGTTCATACAAAAGTACTCAATAAAATACTCACAAACTGAATCCAAGAACACATCAAAGATATCATTCAGCATGACCAAGTGGGCTTCATCCCAGGCATGCAAGAATGGTTCAACATATGGAAATCTGTCAATGTAATCTATGATATAAACAAACTGAAAAAATAAACCACATGATCATCTTCTTAGATGCTGAAAAAGAATTTGACAAAATGCAAAACCCATTCATGCTTAAAGTCTTGGAGTGATCAAGGATATAAGCCACATACTTAAACATAATGAAGGCTATATACTGCAAGACAATAGCCAACATCAAATTAAATGGAGAGAAACTCAAGGAAATTCCACTAAAATAAAGGACAAGACAAGGCTGCCCACTATCTCTGTATCTCTTCAATACGTTACTTGAATTTCCAGTTAGAGTAATAAGACAACAAATGGAGATCAAGGAGATCCACATCAGAAAGGAAAAAGTAAAATTATCCCTATTCGCAGATGATATGATAGTATACATAAGTGACCCCCAAATTCTACCAGGTAACTCCTACATAAGATAAACACCTACAACAAAGTGAGTGGATATAAAATCTACTCAATAAAATCAGTAGCCCTCCTGTATACAAATGAAAATTATGCTGAGAAAGAAATTAGAGAAGCTAAACCCTTCCTGATAGCCTCAAGTAATATAAAGTATCTAGATGTCATTCTAACCAAGCAAGTGAATGAGTTATATGAAAAAAACATACAGGTCTCTGAAGAAAGAAATTGAAGATGATATCAGAAGATGGAAAGATCTCCCTTGTTTGTCGGTTGGGAGAATTAACATAGTAAAAATGGGCATCTTACCAAAAGTAATCTACAAATTCAACTCAATCCCTATCAAGATACCTACAAAAATTTTACAAACCTCAAAAGATCAATTCTCAACTTTATATGGAAAAGCAAAACAAAACAAAACAAAACCCAGAATAGCTAAAACAATCCTGTACAATAAGAGATCCTCCAGAGGAATCTCAAACCCTGTTCTGACTCTGCATTATAGAGCAATAGTAATCAAAAGAGCATTGTACTTGCATGGATATAGGCTAGGTGATCAATGGAATAAAATCAAAGATCCAGAAATAAATCCACACACCAAAGGCACTTGATTTTTTACAAAGAAGCTAAATCTATAAAATGGAAAAAAGATAGCATATTCAACAAATGGTGCTGGTATAACTGGATTTCTACAGGTAGAAAATATGCAAGTAGGTCCATGTTCATCACCATGCACAAAACTCAAGTACAAATTAATTAAAGACTCAACATAAAACTGGACACTCTAAATCTTTTAGAAGAAAAAGTGGGGGAAGAGCCTTGAACTCATTGGCCCAGAAGACAACTCCTGAACAGAACACCAATAACTCTGGCTCTAAGATCAACAATTAATAAATGAGAGCCCATGAAAGTTAAAAGCTTCTTTAAATCAAAGCACACTGTCAAGAGAACAAAACAAGAGCCTATAGACTGAGAAACCTTCTTCATCAACCCCACATTGGACAAAGGTCTAATATCCAAAATATATAAAGGACTGAAGAAATGAAACAACACCAAACCCAATAACCTAATTAAAAATGCAATACAGTGCTAAATGAGGAATTATCAAACAAGGAATATCAAATGGCTGTGAAACAGTATAAAATATACTCTATCTCCTTAGTCAACAGGGAAGCACAAATCAAAAATGACTGACATTTCATCTTATACACATCAGAATTGCTAAGATCAACAAGTCAAGTGCCAGCACATGCTGGCAAGGATGTGGTAGTTCAAACTTTTACAACCACATTTGAAATCAATCTGATACTTTCTCATACAACTGGTAATAGTGATGCCTCAAAACCCAGTAATACCTCTTTTTGGCATATACCCAAATGTTGTTCTACCCTACAACAAAGGCCATTTGCTCAACTATGTTCATAGCAGCTTTACTCATAATATCCCGAGTTTAAAACAACCTAGATGTCCCTCAACCAAAGAATGGATAAAGAAACTGTGGTATTTTTACACAGTGGAATACTACTCAGCTATTAAAAACAAGGAAATGTTGAAATTTGGAGGCAAAAGAATGGAACTAGAAAATATTATCCTGATTGAAGTAACCCAGACCAAAAATATCACACATGGTATATGCTCACATACAAGCCAGTATTAGCCACAGAATACAGGATAGCCACTCTACAATACAAAGACATATAGATGCTAAATAAAATTAAAAATAAAAAAAAATAAAAATAGCTTCGTGGAGTTGTACCCTACTGAAGAGGTAAAATTGTGTTTTTGGATTTCAGGGATTTTTTACTCTATTAACATTAACAGGCTAGGTTACTCCTTTGAGATTTTTTTTCAAGATGTGATACAAACAATATAAATTTTAGTTAATCTTCCCACAAGATTGTCAATGATCTGTAGTAGAGGTCCCAAAATAACAGTTAAGATATCTGTAAACATTATTTGGGATTGTTTTAGACATCTAAATTAAAATGTTTGTTTCTATTTCTCAGTATAATTCATCGTAATACAACACTAGTTTTTAAAACAATGCTTAGCTGGTTCTAATGTCAGATGCTATTTGATAAAAGCTGTTCCATAACTCAGTAAAAAATCAGATTTTTCCAATAAATATGAAAGAAGATTTATGAAAAATATTTGATTTATAAATACAATGTAGCTTGATTGGTCTGCCACCCTGTATTACATCTGTTAGCATATCTTGCACCCTATTTCTCTTTCCATAAATCATGCATAATTACCCCTGTTTGCCTTCTTGTCTATTATTTTCCCTAGATTACACATATGAAGGGAAATTTGGCTGAGCCCTTCACAACAATGCCTAAGAGACTGCAAGACAAAGCTCACCTCTCAATGTGGGTGAATACAGCCCCAGACATTTTGGTTTAAAATCTTTATTTTTGGATAAAATAATCAGCTGTTTTTCCTTTCCTTTACATGCTTTCCTGTCAATATAAGCATCCATAGTGTAGGATGGTCTGGGAGAGAAAAATAAAATGGAAAACCTTATTCAAAAAGTAATATGACACATTTTAGACATTTGAAAGTCTAAGATAGCACTAATAATAATGAAATGACTGAGAAAAATGTTCTCACTTTTCCTCTGGAAGTTAGGATAGAGGACAAGATTGTGAAAGTGCAAAAATCCCACAAGTTAGCTTGGGAACATTTTCTACTTATCGTGTAGTGATCACATCAGTCTGAGTAAGCTTATAGGAAGAAACAAAATTCACTAGGCTCTAGGAAACCATGAATTATGGAAGTTAGGTTAATTATTAGAAGCCTTCCTGCACTCTACTGAATAATATTAATATAATAACATTGTAGAAACTGGATTTAAAATAAAAGGTCAAGGCTTTCATAAAATCCTAGGTTTATGGGAAGGTTGGGTAGATAGAATTCATTATGGGAATAAAGAACAGATGAAGGAAAACTGCCTTCAGCAAAAGATATGTGTAAAATGGATTGGGTAAATTTAAAATATTATTTTCAGACAGAATATTAAAATTTATATAGAGTGTGTAGAGGAATTAGAAGATATTAAAAATAAAGTCTTAGAACATGTTATAATGCAGTAACAATTAATGGTAATATTGGTTAAGTCTTCTGTTTTGCTTGTTAAAATTTAAGGGCAAAAAGTAAACTTTTTTCTCAGAGTTGAGCACTTATTGGTAGCAGATACACTTGGAGAAACACTAGTAGTTCTTATTTTACATTTTTGTTTATAATCTTGCTTCACATCAAATAACATAAGTCTTTTAAATCTTGTATCTTTGTTAATATTTATGTACCTATATGTATAGGTATATACATATACCTATAATTTATTTTAAGGGATAAAATATGTTTCAATATGATAATAATTTAAACAGTAATGACTGAGTTAATAATATATTAAAGAAGTCAACTTTTAAGAAGAAGCACATATGTAAGTTCTGTGAAATAGAATAAAGTAGAATAGATATGAATAAATGACATAAATCTAACTTGGGAATCAAAAAATCAACACAGAGGAAATAATCTTTAACTTTTGGTCTTCAATGGCATGAACCTTTGGGATCAGAATATAAGAAACATCAGCTGTAATGAACACCTTTGGAGAGTGCATCTCTAAGGACTCACAGATAGCAGAAATCACATGTGACCTTCTCACATATTAATTATACTGCAGTGTAAGAAACGCACCCAAGTTTTCTTCTAGTGACCATCCTCTCTGACAGGATCAAATGCTTTATAGTCTTTCTGTTGTTCACAAGGGCATATTTACTACCCTCAACATTTAGGTAAATTTTTTATTGCCGTTTGCTTTGAAATTAACCAAGTTACATAATTTTTTTAGTCATTGTTTAAAACTTAGGCTATCCGTGGTTCTCACAGTTCAGTCATAGTTCAAAAATTAGTATTACCTATCAATAATTATTTTATGTTACAACTCTTTCTTAGGATATTCACTTTCAATATAGTTCTTCAAAACTTGAAATTATTATACTAGTGATATTATCTTTTTTCAGTATCCTCAACTTGTATAGCATATTTTTTCTTTTGATAAATGGCTTTGAATAATTTATGATAGTAGAAAAGGTTTCCAGTTAGAAATGAAGATGCAGGTTTGTCTTATGTGGAATTCTCTGTTTGTGGTTTATGCTTCTTTATTGCTGACAATTGCCATCATATTCCCAGGTGGAATGAATTAGGGTCTGACCGGGGTTCTACTCCTGTAGTAAAATTGTATTTAATTTGTTTATATTTAGGGTGGATAATGCAAAATTAGTATATGCATGTACATAGAGGATATATCACCATAGTTAAACTGTTTAACACACCCATTACCTGTGTCATATTGCACAAACAAGTCTTCAGTGTTTCTCATAGGGTCTCTGGCTTTTACACTTCACAGTGCTTGAGACTAAATAACATTCAGAGTGACACCCATAACACATCACAAGTGATCTTAACCGTTTCTTCTTTATTCTGGAAAAGTACTACACCAACTGAGACACATTCCTCCACCTATCTCTGTCTCATTCTGAAGAATGGTAACTATAGCAGAGAGATACAACTTCAGTCAGACCCCCGTTATCACATAGGTGTCAAATGAAAATTATCTCTAAATTATTTTTCAAATGTCAAGGAAAAGATTGGCCTTTACAATTTTAGAAATCTTAACCATCAAAAGATTGATGTTTTTAACTTAGGTTTACACTGAAGTTTTCCCATGAAATGCCATAATATATAGTATAGACATTAACATTTCTATGAAATGAATGTTGTCTTTAAAGCCTGTGTCTACAAACAACTCCATATTGTGTTTATTTCATTTCCTTGAAACTCAATGCATTTTGTTCTTTTTCATTTTATCCTCTTTCAGTTTTAAATGAAAGACCATCTCTCATTCCATGGAACAACATTCTTAGCATGAGAAAGAGAATCTCACTGACACTATTGACAAGGCCTGCCTATTATTCACTTATAAGAAGAAAACATAAGTTTGCATAGGGAAATCTCATGAGCTTCATTATACAGCCACTATTTTTAAAATAGTTGTTCAAAACTACCTGAAAACCTGTTTGAACCTGTCCGCTGCTATTCATCTTCATATCTTATGAAGAATGCAGGTGATGCTTCAACAGAGTGACTTATGAATTATTTGAATCAATATTTTAGTAGAATATTTTCAACATGGAAACTCAAAACATTACAGATGTTTCACAGTTTTTTCTTAAAGGACTAACAGATGACCCAGTACTGCAGGCCCTCCTCTTTGGCCTCTTTTTGTCTGTATACCTGGTCACTATTTTTGGCAACATTCTCATCATCCTGGCTGTCAGTTCTGACACCCATCTTCAAACGCCCATGTACATCTTTCTTTCTAATCTGTCCTTTAATGAGATCTGTTTGTGCACAACAATCATCCCAAATATGCTGATAAACATTCAGACACAGGATCAGAGCATCAGTTATACAGGATGCTTTACTCAGGTCTGTTTTGTGAATGAGTTTTCTTCCTTAGAAAGCTGCATCCTCGCAGCAATGGCCTATGACCGCTATATGGCCATTTGTTTTCCCCTGAGCTACACAGCTATCATGAACCCACAATTCTGTGCTCTCTTAATTCTGTTTTCCTTCCTCATGAGCACTGTTAGTACTGCCATGCTTTGTCTGATGGAATTGCAGCTGTCCTTCTGCACAGACCTGGAGATCCCTTTATTTTTCTGTGAACTTGCCCAGGTCATGAAGCTTGCCTGTTCTGACACTCTCATCAATACCATCATGACATACATTGCAACACTTGTTTTTGGTGGCATGCCAATATCTGCAATAATTTTCTCTTATATCCAAATTGTTTTGTCTGTTTTAAAAATTTCATCAGTGAGGGGAAGGTATAAAGCCTTTTCCACCTGTGGATCTCACCTATCTGCTGTGTCTTTGTTCTATGGAGCAGCCTTTTGGGTTTATATAAGCTCAGTTTTTACAGATTCACATAAAAAGATTGAAGTGGCTTATGTGATGTATACCATGGTCCCCGAAATGTTAAATCCATTTATCTATAGTCTTAGGAACAAGGACATGAAAGGAACCCTGAAAAAACTCATCAGAAGATATTGTCCTTTTTTATGATATGTGATTTGCTTTGGACATAATTTCCCACAGTAACATTAAGAACTGGATTCCAGGACAATCAGAGTACTCAACTCTCCAATTACTACAAACTTATAAATGAGGAAATGAAAAATCTGGGCATCATTTCTGGGATTTGATAATTCTCAGCTTTCTATATATGTGGTATTTTAATTTGTTGCTATTTTTATGTATGATTTATTTGCTTATTATTGTATAACCAAAACCTGGGGTTGGTTTTTCTGATTATGGTGACTATTCACATAAATAAACAAATATTTCTACTTATACCAGTTTAGAAGCAAAACTGATTTTCTACCTTAACTAAATGAAAATAATCAGTGTAACTCAGTTGACATACCTATCACTTCTGCAGAAATATCACTATAGTTTTCTACAGAGTATGTAAAATACAATTTTGAATTATATAAATCATTTCTGGGTAGCATAAAAATTTTATTTTTTTCTATGATATTGTACCCAGAATGTTTATCAAGATTTTGAATATGAATGTGAAGTCTTTATTTCAGAAAAGTGGACATTGGCTTAAATGGAACTTTTGTAAAACATTTTTATTCTCTGAACAATTTTATGATCTTATACATTTCTCTTGTACAATGACTATAGGTAATTTTATTGTGCTAGAGTTCTACATATCACTGAGTGGTAATCTGTGTTTTAATATGGCTCTTGTCTTTGCCTACATTTAAAAAGAAAGTTTGAAGTTTGATACACTGTTAATAAGAGATTGTTGCAGATTTCTAGGCACAGTTTCCAATGTAGATGCCTCTGTGCAGAGTATTCTAAGGTGTATTCATCTCAAGAAGATTCTCTAGTTTATCCTAGAAAAAGCTATGTAGATACTGTTTGGGATCACCAAACCTTCCAACAGCATCTTGAAGATAGGCAAAAATGGCTATGCAAAGGAGTTGAGTGTTATGTTTTATGTATTATTTTGTGGTTATGGGGAAGACTAAGGTGAGTAATTGCAGAAAAGCCTAATTCCCTTTACTATCTGATTAATATGCTGTAGATTTATAGTAGTTCATTTTTTATTAATGTCAAAGCATTAAATTAACTTGAACAAATGTCTTCGGTATGGAGCCTTGTTGTTTGGAGAGTAGGAGAATACAAGATGGATAGAAAAAAATGAAGCAAACAGGTAATATAATCAGACACATATGCATACTCATAAATATAGAAGATAATGTCTAAATAACTTAAAATACCCTGAGTACTTAAGTAGTTAAATTCTTCTTTACTTGTGCAAACATAATAAACTTGGTAGTGATCTGAAACTAAACTATATATTTTGGCCTAAATATTTTTCTACCTTTATGAGATTATAATACAATTACATTATTCATCTCTTGCAGTTCTTCACCATAAACACTCCCATATACCACAACTTGTTCCTTTTCAAATTCATAGCTTCTTTTTTCATTAATTGTTGTTACATATATCTCTGTATATGAATATATATTTATATTCCTACACACAACCTGTTCAGTGTTTATAATATTACACACACACACACACACACACACACACACACACGCACGCGCGCACGCACACGCACACGCACACACACACACACACACATACACTTTTCAGGGCTAAATATTTGATATTTAATACTTGCTTGCTGTGTAGAAGATTATTCCTTCAGATTTTAGCATTACTTAGTTTCCTGAAGCCTCCTGGAATTGCTCCGGTCTAGTCCACTTTTGTGTTTCTATAGGCGTCATCTTTGTTTATGCTTAGGCAGTTATGTTATTGAGAATTGATGAGTGTAGATTATGATACCAAATAGTAGCCACAATCTTAGAGAAAATTTTATGATATTCTGGCACTCAGAAACATTCCATGTCCTCTTCATTAATTTTCCTTTATCCTTAGGTGCAGTGCAGATTTGGGATAAGCTCCAAATTTCTAAATTTTGATTGGTTGTAATTTTCTGTAATGGCCTCAATTTATTGTAAAGAAAAATTTTCTTTTTTTAAAAAAGATTTATTTATTTATTATCATGTATACAGTGCTCTGCCTGCATGTGCACCTGCAGGACAGAAGAGAGCATCAGATCACATCATAGATGGTTGTGAGCCACCATGTGGTTGCTGGGAATTGAACTTAGGACCTCTGGAAGAGCAGTCAGTGCTCTTAACTGTTGAGCCATCTCTCCAGCCCCAAGAAAAAATTTTTTATTGGGAATGAGAACTACATTTATTTGTCTGTATATGAACAGACATTTAGGTTTCTGTTAAGAATTATTCTAGTTTCTTAAACGGTTATTGTAAGTTCTCCTCCAAGAATCTAATGACAAAAATGTAATTCTTTTCATTGTGGATATCCACTATTTGATTAAATATAACCTTTTCTAGTTGCAATCTTTATAGTCAATGTTCATGATTTTAACAGCAAGACAGTTCTCCATGGTGTATGCATGTATATATATATGTATATATATTAATTATGTGTGTGTGTGTGTACAGAATTTATTATTTCTCTTATTTGTTGAAGAATATTCAGATGGTCTTATTTTAATAGCTATTGTGAATGGAGAAGGAGTGTCATTGCTGAACTAATATTTATGGTTCTTTGAGTTATGTTCCAAGGATTGTTATAGCTTGTCATATAGTAAATTTAATTTTTGCTTTTTAAAACTTTCCACATGACCAGCCTGTAGTTTTCCAGGACCCACTGGATCCTTCTATTTCCTCATTCTCCCAGGCTTCTCACACCTAAAGTCTCAATAGGGCAGGTCTGGGCCCTCAGATCCTCCACAAACTGTGGCAACAGCCAAGGAAAATATAGGCGGTAAACTTCAAACCCCTACCCAGACTAGCCGATGGACAGGACATTCTCCACTGTTAAGTGGAGAAGGAGACCTGACTTTCACACAAACTCTGGTGCCCCATATTTGACCATGTCCCTTGGATGGAGATGCCTGGTGGCATTCAGAGGAAGGATAATAGGTCACCAAGGAGAGACTTGATACTCTATGAACATATACAGGGGGAGAAGGTCCCCCTCAGTCACAGACATAGGGGAGGGGAGTAGGGGGGGAAAGCAGGAGAAAGGGAGGAATGGGAGGATACAAGGGATGGGCTAACAACTGAGAGGTAATATGAATAAATTTAAAAAAGATAAGTGAAGATAAATATAGATACAGATATAAATAATATTTTTTTCTGAAAAAAAAATAAAACTTTCCACACGAATTTCTATAGTCATTGAGGTAAGCTGGCATTCTACCAACAGGAAATCAGGGTTTCCTTTTCTGTTCATCCAATCTAGCATTTGTTGTTTGTTGTCTTGTTGATCCTTTGAAATCTGACTGGGGTAAAAAGAAATATCTATGCTGTTTTTATAATAATTTTCTGAATAACTAGCTGATGAATATTTTTATTCTTAACCATTTTTATTCTTATTTTGACAACTCTCTGTTCAGGACCCTTTTCTATATATTAATATTCTGTCAAATGTGTGACCAGATCTATGAATTTCCTTTTCGCTCAGCTGGTTGTTTTTTGACCTGTGTAGAAACAGTTTTAGGAAGTCCTACCTGTCATTATGTTGGCCTTATCCATGGAGTTCTTTCTTAGATCTATATCATGTATGGTACAGCTTAAGTTTTCTAGCAGCTTCAGGTTTTATATTTAGATCTTTGCTGCATTTGTTACTAGATTTTGTACAAGGTGATAGAGATAGGTCTAATTTAATGGTTCTGCATGTAGACATGTAGTTCTCCCAACATAATTGGTTGAAATTGCTATTTTTCTTCTTCTTTTTTCCCTTTAAAATTTTTTTGTTAATTTATTCTTGTTACATCTCAATGGTTATCCCATCCCTTGTATCCTCCCATTTTTCCCTCCCTCCCATTTTCCCTTTATTCTCCTCCCATATGACTGTTCCTGAGGGGGATTTCCTCCCTCTGTATATGCTCATAGGGTATCAAGTCTCTTCTTGGTAACCTGCTATCCTTCCTCTGAGGGCCACCAGGTCTCCCCATCCAGGGGACATGCTCAACCATGTTCATAGCAGCCTTATTCATAATAGCCAGAACATGGTAACAGCCTAAGTGTCCCTCAGTAGAAGAATGGATAAAGAAACTGTGGTACATATACACCATGGAATACTACTCAGCTATTAAAAACAAGGAATTCCCAAAATTTGTGGACAAATGGATTGTCCACAATCCATTTGAGTCATAATGAGTGAGTTAAGCCAGAAGCAGAAAGACTCAAATGGTATATACTCACTTATATCTGCATACTAGCCCAAGGGTCATGTCCCTTGAAAGCCTTCACTTACCAGGAAACTGGGACAGACAGTAGGACATCCTATTGGGACTCTAGATGAGAGAAGCATGGGAGAATAGCAAAGTAGAAGGATCCAGAGGGTCCTAGAAACCTACAAGTAGAACCTTATGGTAGGTAGATTTGGGCCCAGGGGTCCCACTCAAACTAAGTCACCAGCCAAGGACAATGCAGGCAGTAAACTTTAAACCCCTACCCAGATCTATTTTTCTTCTTGAAGCAAACATTTTTGGCATCTTTGTCAAATATTAAAAGACTGGATCTATGTGTCTTCATATTATGTCTTTGGTTTTCTTCCATATTATTTTGTTCCAGCACCATATTTGATAATAATGGCTCTGTAAAATATCTTAAAGTCTGGGACTGTAATATTTTCAAGTATTATTCTTTGCTCAGGATTGTTTTGGCAATCCAGGATTTTGGATTTTTATCGGGACATTATTATTTTTGTTCTAGTTCCATGAGAAATGTAATAGATATTGTCATTAGGATTACATTGAACCTGTAAATATATTTTGGTCATTTTGTCAATGTTGATTCTAGAAATCTATGATCATGTGGTGTATTTGCCATTTTTACCGTGATTCTCCATCTGTTTCTTCAGATGTTTAAAGTTTTCATTGTGTAAGTCCATAATTTCCTAGTTTAAAGTTATTCCTAGATATTTTATCTACTTTGAGGCTACTGTGAGTGGGGTTGTGGACATAGTATCCTCCTATGTGTATTTTTATTGAGTGGATAACACAACTATTGATTTGTAAAGTTGGTTCTGTATCCTACCACACTGCAGAATTTGTTTTTTCTAAAAGCTTTCTTAGAGAAATTTTGAACTCTGTAAATATAAAATACCATGTCCTCTGCAAAGAAGGATTGCTTGTTCTTTTCTTTCACTACTCTCTTGTTTCTTTCTGTTGCTTTATAGCTTCACCAAGTATTTTGGGCACAATATTGAAAGGGAATGTCAATAGAGGACATCATTTCCTTATTAACTTCAGTGACATTGCTTCATGCTTTTCTCCATTTACTAAGATGTCTATGGGTTAATTATATGTAGTTTTATTGTATATTTTATGTGGTCTGCTTTATCTGCATCAATAGATGATCATCTTACTCTTTAAGTGCAGTCATGTGGTTTATTACATTTATTAGCTTTCATATGCTAAAAAAGGAATTATCGAAACTTGGTCATAGTGTATAATCTTCTCTTGTATGTATATAATATGTTTGTGAGTATGTGGAGAATATAGGCTCGGTGACCAGGGAAAACAGGCATGGGGAAAGAGTGAGGTCAGAGACACACCCAAATACATAAAATCTCAAAGTTGAGACCAAAAATTCTCACCTGAAGACTGGTAAGAATAGGACTGCTCCCTCTTGGCTTCTTTGCCTGCATGCCCAGGGGGATGTAGACAGTGACCCTCAATTCTAAAATTATCAGGGTAATCAGAGATCATCATACAGTGTGCCTCCTGAATGCAAATAAAGCATCACCAGCATTCAAGCCACCACCAGCAATATTCATTCACAAACAAACAAACAAACAACTATTCTGACTCAGCAATGTTTATAAAGTCACGGTCCACCTCCAATAAACTATTTCACTGAAGATCTTCTGGGAGTGGATGTTTCACTGAGCTGTAACATTTGGGGATCTGTTTCATAGAGTGCTTTCTCTGGCTATTCACTGGAGGGCTTTTGGATCTGCCTAAAATGCTAAGTTCCTGCTGCTACGTGGTCTACCATCTAAGCCTGGACTCTTGACACCAGCTCCTGCCAGTGCTGCTTGCCATCTTGGTCACTGGAACCACTTGGCTCTTCTTTTTGTTCTTGTCAATCTTTAGGAAGGGGTATAATTACCTACTGAGGTAAAAGTGATATAACAGTAAAAAAAAAAACCTGTGAAGAATGTGCCCCCAGACACCCCTAGCTGGACTGAGATCCTGTAGATCTACACATTTGTTCCAGACTCTGCTTCCTCCTTCCCTACTTGGGATCCAAAAGTTGCGTGGACACCCCTAGGAACAGACCTAAACTCAGAACTTGAAACAACATAAGTACTTGCTTAAATATTTTGACTCTATTTACATTAGACATATAACCTCTACTTTGTTGTTGTTGTTGTTGTTGTTGTGTCTTTTCCTAGTTATAGCTTTACAGTAATGACAGCTTCACAGGAGATTAGGAGTGTCCCTTCTCTTTTTTCTTTTCTTTTCTTTCTTTCTTTTTTGGAGTAATCTAAGAGGGACTGAAAGTCTAGTGAAGCTCTGCTGTGATCATCTATCCATAACGTTTCTATTTTAATGGAGTACGAGTTTTTAAATAGTCCCATATAATTTATTGAATTTCTTTTGTGTCTGTTGCAATGATTACCTGTTCATTTCTGATTCTATAAAATTAAGTGCGGCTCTACTTTTAGTTATTTTCTCAAGTGCCAGTTACTTTTGTTTATCTTCTCAAGGAACTAACTCTTTGATTCATTCATTGTTTTGAGAACATTTGTTATTTAATTTTCATTCAAAATCAGTCTCTTTAAATATCTTATTTACAAGTTCTGAATGATGAAGATGTAGTAGCAGATGCTGCAGGCACTCTACACTGACCTTTTCGCCTACCACCATCTTGTCTTGGATTACAAGAAAAAAGATCATCCAACACTATTGGCTTCCTGTTAACTGTCCCCACAGTCTCAGGCCTCAGTGCAGGACACAAAACCTAGGAGCTCTCATAACCTGTTACTTGTGTTTATCATGCTTCGTGTTTTACTATGCCTCATGAAATTCTAATGATTGTACCTGCACCCAAAGGGTGACCTTAGAGATGACATCATCCATAGCATCATTATACTAACTCCTGAGACAACAGCTTCATCCCATCACATGCTCATACCCCATTGAATTTGAAAGCTCTAGTCAACCTAATCTGGTCAGAGCAGTCCCTTCACCAGGCTGTCCCACTGCGATGATATACTAATATCTACTCTTAATGAGAAGGAGGTCCTAAAATGATTCTTTGAAGCCTAGAAAGGGTTGCATGACCACAATTGTGATTATGCCAGAATGAAACTTCCTAGTGTTACACCTGTGAGTGTAAGTCAGGGTTCAATTTCCATCTGTGAGTGTAATAGGTAACCTTAGGAGACTGCACAATTCTTCCTATCACCAAATCCCCTGGCCTGTGCTTCTTGGTAGAGGTAGAGTGACACCTTGAAGCCACTGACAGTACAGAATGGTGGTTCATTTAAGAAGCAAGGCAGTAACTCTTTGCCTGTGTTGAAAACCACCACACAGGTAGACTCAAGTGAAAACATACACAGCACATCTGGAACAGAGCCTGCTTTGAGCCTGGGAGGCAAACATCGTCCTAGACATCTCTGGAGAACATTACATTGTCCAAAGGTAGAAAGTCATATCACATGGTCCCTGGTGATACCCTATATTGTTATAGGTAAGAAGGAAAAGAGTCTCTACAGAGAGATGGAAGAAAGGCGGGAATATTAATGAGCATTCATTAAGGTTCTCTCTCTCTCTCTCTCTCTCTGGCACAAGATATCAGAATGTGTGTGTGAGGGGGGGGAGAGGGAGGGAGGGAGGGAGAGGGAGAGGGACAGCTCTTAGAAGGAACACTGTGGAAGCTATTTACATAGTGCCCTGGGTTCCTTGCCTGAAGCCAACAGTATGTGCCTTTCTGTCATCAGGCAAACTGGGACTGATGAGGGGGAAGAGAAGACTGGTTTTCAGTTCCTGCATGATCAATAGGTAGGAGGTATGGCTTCCTCCAAAAGGTCTAGGAAGAGGACTCTTGGATTTTCTAATGCTACCTTGATTTTCAGAGAAAAGTCACAGCCTCTCTACAATCAATCAGCTGGTGGTCCTAGGTAAGGGTGCCATGCATCATAGACCACACTTCCACCTTGCCTTCCACAGCTACAGGCCTGGCAAAGATGCCATGCATGCCCTGAAAGGCAGACTGAAAGGGGTTTTTAATGGGTGTTTCACAAAGTTAGCCAAAAACTTCTCCATTGGTAATGGTAAAAGTACCACTTCATAACTTCAATGGCAAGTTCATTCTTTTTGGCCTTTTCTCCTAGTTTGTTAATGCTCCTTTCAATATCTTCATAATTCATACTTTTCACATTTCTGATGGCAGGAACCACTAGAATCCTTGGGGTAGCAACTGCAACACTGATGTCAAATAAAATCTCTATACACCACTTGTTTGGTTGCATCATCAATAACTGCACATACAACAGGCTGCTCCTGCAAGGCAAATACCCAGGCCTTCACAAATGCTGACATAAAGCCTACTTTGAGGTTACATTTCTTCAGGAAATCATCTTTGTACCAAGCTTTCATCTCTTAGATGTTACTCATGTCAACCTCATTAAAAGTAGTCAGCATTGCACATGTATTCTGGGCATGCCCTGCTGCATCCCGTTCATTATCCACCTCCCCTATATTCTGAATGTAGAGCTTTAGCAGCTCATTCTGAATGCAAACCTTTAGCATCTCTTGGCTCAGCCAGTGGAGGAGCAGCAGTGGGTTTGATTGCAGACACTAGATTGCTCAAAGAAGGTTGTGAAGGTGTGGACGCTGGTGACATCTGTGTGGGCATAGATGCTACAGGGGGTGGAGAGGCTACCACTGCTTCAGGTGTCTGCTTTTGGGGCTGCAGCAGGAGCTTCAGATGGTTTGGCCTTAGCAGGAAGAACACCTGCTTTCCTGAGTGTGAACAGAGGAGTCACTCCTTCAACTTTGCCCCCATCATGTACCAGGAGAGATTTAAGGATGCCTTTTGCTGGTAATGGAACCTGCACAGACAGCTTGTCTGTCTCAGTCTCACACATCACTTCATCTTCTGCAACTGCATCTCCAAAAGCTTTCTCCCAACTGACATCTCCCTCTGTGATGGACACGGCAAAGGCTGGGTTTTAGACTGTAATTATGTTGCTGTACACAGCCATGGTTTTTAAGAAGTGATCAATGAAGACACTACCATTGTAATGACTATATTCCTGATGTCAGAGTAACCTGGTCTCTGAAATAAAGAGACCCAAAGCAGGGAAAGTCTCCATATTGGGTAGTTCCCCTTCTGGAAGACACAAAGCAAGTGACTGAATGTCTGGCACACTCAGTGGGAGTGAGCTTCATTATTTATATTGTATTACTTGTTTTCATTTATTGATTTTTGGTCTGCTTTTCATTATTTCTTGCCTTCAAATGAGTGTACATTTAGCTTACTATTGTTTTTCTAACTATTTGAATTGTATCACTAAGCCATTGTTTGAGCTCTTTATGAGTTTTAATGAAGGAACTTAGAGCCAAAATTTCCCATCTTATGAATTATTTCAGTATGTTCCAGAGTTTGGTTTCATTTTCAATTATTTCCAGGAAGGTTTGCTATCTCTTCCTTGATTTCTTCTTTGACCCATTCATCACTAAATAATGACTTGTTACTATCTATGAGTTTGCATATTTACTAGGGATTTGTTTGCTCTAAGTTTTAAATTTTATTGTGTTATTGTCAATAAGATAGAAGGAATAATTTCAATCGTTTTGAATTTGGTGTGTGTGTGTGTGTGTGTGTGTGTGTGTGTGTGTGTGTGTGCATGTATGTGTCCAGATTCTGCTTTATTTTATAAGACTTCATTGTACTTCTGAGTAGATTGTGGATTTTTCAGTCTTTGGGTGGAATATTCTGTAGGTATCCATTAAGACTAAGCCCAATTGAGTTGTTGTGATGCCTAATGTATTATATGTTTCTCTGTTCACATTTTTTGTCTAGATGACCTAATTTTGGAGAGATTATGATACTAAATACAGTTTCTATTGTGGTTTGAATTTAATCAATACATTCAACAGTAGTACTAGAATTTTTATGAAATTGGACACCCCAAATTTTTTGACTCTATAATCCGGTAATTGGTTAAGAAAGTAATGTGATCTTGGCTAACTGTTTTCCTGATTATAACAAATTATTTCTCTTTATTTCTTCTGCTTAATTGTAGTTTGAAGCCTATTTTATTGGATCTTAGAATAGTGATGACTGCTTCTTTCTTCATCCCATTTGGTTGAAGTACAGTTGTCTTCCCTTTTATTCTATAGCAGAATCTGTATATAATTGTGAGATAAGTATTTGTAGAAAACTGGTAGATGAATTTTGTTTCTTGAGCTATTCAGCCAGGCTGTTTCTTTTGTTTGGAGAAATTTTTCCATTGATATTAAAATTTATTATTTGAATTTTTATGTTAGTTTTGGTCGTTATGTTGTTTTGTTGTTGTTTTAATTTTTATTGGTTCTTTGAATTTTAATAATGATTCCATTTAATTTCCTCCCATGAGCTTGCTGTTATTCTCATTCCTGTTTTAAGCCTGACATAATGATTCCTATATTTACTTTAGTCTTAATTTGTTGCTATTTGATGAATTTTCTTTTATATGTGACAGTGTCATGGACCATTGCAGTTGGGATAGGGAGTTCTCAAAGTGTTGTTGGGCAAAAGATAGGTGAATGACAAAACAGAGACAAAACTCAAGATTGAGTCTGTGTCTGAATGTATTTTGGAGACAAGCAAGACAGGTTTATACACACATTTTAAATCAGTTAATGCTTCTATTTCATTCATAGATTCTTCAGGGCTCCTGAAGCACCAATCAATTTTCTGTCATGGCATTTTGTAGATGTTTTATCGAGTCTAAGGATGCCTCCCGTGGTGTTGGTTGGTAGACCATGAAATTGGTTCTGGCTTCTAAGCATCTCTGTGTCAGCACTCATCCTGTACTCTCACAAGCCACCATACCACATTTCTGGTAGTGTAAAGGTGCTTCTTAATTGCCCACTCACGAGTGGATGCTGAAACCACAAACTGGCCATTAAGGTGTTCAACCAGCACTTCTACATGATGCTGAGCCTTTATAATCCACAACCTGGGCTAGAACTCACTGTTGGGCCACACTGTTGCCCATCCCCATTTTTTCCTGGTTACACCTAAGAGCTCCAGATCCTGAAGGTTCCAGTTGGTGAACTTCATTCTCCTTAGTCTTCATGTGAGGCTGCATCTCTGGCATGGAACTGGTTGAGAGGGCTGGGAACTCACACTCTTGGTTCCTGCAAACAGACAGGACATTTCAAGAACTGCAGCTGAAGCACCATCACTGATGGGACATAGGCAAAGCCTCAAAGTGCTCTGTCTTCCTTTGCTCATAGTTGTTCCTATGAGAAACTAGTTGCAGCCATATTGACTGAGGAGGAAAAAGTGTATAATTTTTAATAGAGAAAGTATGGGTTCATGGGCCAGGTAGGAGGAAGAAGATAGAAGTAAAACAGTGTAATCATATTTAATTTAATAATTAAATACAAAAGAGAATTATTGAGTTATTAAGCATCATAAATAAAACAGATCCAAAAGACATTTATTGACAACATATGAAGATATAAATTATTTCTCAACAAATAAAAAAATTGAAATATTTTCCTGTGTCCTATCCAACCACAAAGAAATAAGGTTGCATATCAAAAACAATAGAAATAATAGGATGAGCAGAAACATGGGGAAAATAAAAGCATTATTGAATGAAAATTTGGTAAGGGAACAAATCCAAAAGAAAATTCAAAATATTGTAAAAATGAATGAAAGCGAAAGTATAATATACCAAAATCTATGAGGCAGAGTAAAGACAGACTAATATTTCCCAAATCATTCTCAAAAATAAAAATTGAAGATTATTTCTGAATTATTTTTTAAAGCCTGCATTAACTTTTTAAAATAAAAACAAAGACTCTAATTGTGAGAAAAATATAGGCCAAAATGTCTAGTGGCCATAATTGTGAAACTACTCCATGAAATACTACTCAACCAAATTCAAGAATAAAACAAAAAGATTATTCACCATAGTCTATTTGGCTTTATCAAAAGAATGCAATCATGCTTCAATATACAAATACCTATAAATGTAATCCACACATAAACATATTAATGAACCAAAAATTACAGAATCAGCTCATGAGATACAGAAAATGGCTTTGACAAAATATCACACCTCTTCATGATAAGAATACTGCAGAGACAAGAATAATGAGACAGACTTGTTTCAACAATATAAAGACAATGTACAACAGCATCACAGTAGACATCATACTAAGTGTAGAGAAACACTATTTTCATTAAAACCAGAAACAAGGCAAGTATGTCCATTTGTTTGAATCTTGTTCAAGATAAGTGTCCAGGCCCGCCGGACAAAAAAACCTGAGACCCACTGACCCCTAGGGAGAGAATGGGGGACAAGAGATGCAAAGAACGGACAGCAAGTCAAAAGATCTGATCAAACTGACAAAATTTTATTTTTTTCAGGCTGCTTATAAGCACAAGGCAGGATGTTAGGTAGGGATAAAGGGGGAACTAGGGTGAAAGCGAGGTCAGACCCCTGCTGCTGCATACCACACAATGTTCCCTTCATGGCCAGATGGCACTGTGCTGGAAGTTTCCTAGAAGTGTGGGACAGCGAGACCAGGTGCTAACTTAGGTGAAACAGATCTATATCTGGTTATTGAGAAACCTAAAGACAGGAGGTCTCCTGGAGAGTTTTCCAAGAAGTCACCGAGGTTTTTTCAAGCAGAACACAGGAGGTCCAAATGGCCATATTTGCTGAAAGCGCCCTCATCAGATAAGAACTTGAAGTTTTAGGTAGACACTAAAACAAGTGAATGAAGGAAGTGAATACAAATAGAATAGGTAAATCAAAGTGTCTCTATTAGTAGAGAATATTACTTCATGTATAAAGACCCTAAATGCTCTACCAGTAAATTACTACAGCAAATAATACATTTAGCAAATTCTCAGAAGAGAAAATTAAATAAAAATTATCATTATTCTTTCTAAATACGAACTGCACATTTATTAAAAATATATTGAAAATAATATTATTTGCAATATTTTAAAATATTTCAGAATAAATTTAAGGAAGTGAAAGTTTTGTATAATAAAATTAAAACACTGAGAAAAAGAATTTGAAAAGGTTATTGGAAGATAGAAAAGCCTCCCATGATCATATATTATAATGATTAATAATTTGAGACTATTGGACCAAAAAGGCATTCTACAATTTCAATGGAATTCTCATAAAAGTTCCAACATAATTCTTCATATAAATTGAAAAATGATCTTAGATTTCTATGCTAACACACACAAAATAAAGTAGTCAAAAATAATTCTAAACAGTAAAATAATTAAAAACTATACTGTACAGATAAAGTAAAAGAAGCAGCATGCTATTGCCATGAAAGCAGACATAATTATTAGTGAACCATAACTGAAAACTTCGATGCAAGTCCATGCATGCCTGGACACATTAATTTTGATATAACATTAAAAGATACACACTCAGGAAGACAGTGTTGTCAAAAATGGTACTTGTCAAATTAGATAGCTGCATGTAGAAAAAGTAAAATGGATCTATATTCCAAATTCTGCATAAGATTCATCTGCAAGTGGATCTAGGACCATAAACTAAGATACTAATCTGGGTTTGTAGAGGGCAAAGTAGAAAATGTGCTTGAACTTAGTGACAAAGAAAAAGGCTTTAGCACAGGTTTTAAGGACACTTGACAGACGAGACTCTAAGAATCTAATAAACCTCTGTACTAAAAGAACAGCATGATTTTTAGAAAGAGGGACCCTGCTATTGAAAGAATATTATTTATCAAGGGAGATACAAGATGGTGGTGTCAATTGCTCGGCTCAGCTAAGCTCAGCTCACCTCACCTGCCATCTTGAGGAGCAGTGTAAGAGACCTCTGAGGCTTTGGGCTCAGATCTCCTTTTCTACCTACCAGCTTCTTACCTGCCTAGCCCACATGGGTCACAGTGCTACCTCAAAAAGCACTGCAGGCAACTGACCAGCTTTGGGCTTGGAACTCTCGCAGTCTGCTCCTTTCCTTCCTGACCCAACTAGGATACAGACAGGGAACCCAGCAGACCGGAGTTGGGTGCAAGCTTCAACACCCACTGTCTACCATCCTGAGGAGGCTTCTGGGGAACTCTAGGAAACAACTTTCTGCTTTGAGCTCTCACTGCTTGCCATAAACCTACCTGGCCCACATGGAACACAGAGAGATACCCCATTGGAGGAACCTCTAGTCCTGCTAACACTAGAGACGATCAGATGCCTAAAAGCTAGTGTGAGAAGACAAGAAACAAAACTCAGAGCTATATGACACCACTGGAAACCCATGATCCTATTACAGCAAACACTGGAGATATGAACACACACAAAGAACAAGTAGAGGACTTTAAATCTGATGTGATAAAAATGATAGAAGCCTTGAGGGAGGAAAATAAATCACAGAAAGAAATACAGGAAAATACATTCAAATAGGTGAAGGAATTGAATAAATGCTATAAATATTTACATGAAAATACATCCAAACAAATCAGACAAAGGGCTAATATACAAAATATATAAAGAACTCAAGAGACTAAACATCACCAAACCAAATAACCCAATTAAAAAATGGGTACAGAACTAAACAGAATTCTCAACAGAGGAATATAGAATGGCTAAGAAACACTTAAAGAAATGCTCAGCATCACTAGTTTTCAGGAAAATGAAACTTAAAATGACTCTGAGATTCCATCCGCATTGGTAAGATCAAAAACTCAAGTGACAGCACATTGTGGTGAGGATGTGGAAAGGGGAAACACTCCCCCATTGCTGGTGGGAGTGGAATCTTGTACAACAACGTTGGAAATCAATCTGGTGCTTTCTCAGGGAATTTGGAATACTTCTACCATAAGGCCCAGGAGTAGCACTCTTGGGCATATCCTCATAAGATGCTCCACAATACAACAAAGACATTTGCTCAGCTACATTCATAGTATCAGTATCTTTATTCATAATAGCAAGATTCTGGAAACAACCTAGATGTCCCTCAAAAAATCCTTTGGTATATTTATACAATGGAATACTACTCAACTATTAAAAGCAAGGAAATCTTGAAATTTGCAGGCAAATGAATGGAACTAGAAAAGGTCATCCTGAGTGTGATAACCTGGACCCAGAAAGACATGTATGGTATACACTCACTCATAAGCAGATATTAGACACAGAGACAGATGCACCAAGCAAGGATTATGCATATTGTAGAACTAGACCATCTGCTCAGATGTAGTAGAGAGGCAGCACAGTCTCCTTGTTGGTCCCACCATATGGGAAGTAGGGACTACTTCTGACATAGACTCTGGCCTCCTAGTGTTGAACAGTTCCCCCTGGCATGGTGTCCTTGCAAGGCTACAGAGGAAGAGCATACAGGTAGTAGAGATGAGACTTGATAAGTTGAAGTCATATGTTAAGGGGGAAGAGATACCTTATCTGAGGACTAGAGGAGAGAGAGAAAGATGGTATGAGGGAAGGAGGGGGAATGTGAGGTGATGAGGTAGTGGCTACATTCAGGATGTGAAGAATTCAAACTGCAGAACAAGCAGGTAACTTATATTGTTAATCTTACTACATGGGAATAGCTCTGATACTGACTGAGACATGAGTTTCTATGCATAGACAATACTTCTTGTTGTTTACAGAATATATGTGATTGATTTTTAAATGCCATTCTTCATATGGTATGAATGACAGTTTACAGATGTCTTTCTTCTGCTCTTGTAAAGAGCAGAGATCCAACTTTAGTTGTTCTGCGCATCATGTACACCTTATACACTTACAGTTCAGGACTGTATTTAGGACTGCTTGTGAGAAATGATATGCTTTCAGAACAAGAGAACTGGACATTGACATTGGATCAGACCAGACAGGATTCACTCCTCAGCATGCTGGACACTTACATCCTGCAGCCTTAGTGTTTCAGAACCAAGTGCTACAGTTACTGTTCCTTATCAGAACAAGACAGCTCCCCAGACATCTTTGAAGACAGATTCAAATCCTAATTGATCCAGCATTTCAGACTGACCCACACAGGACTCTAATTAAGCCTGAAATTACTCAACATTTAGAAACTGTACCACAAATTTTATTCCTTGCTTGATTAACCATTTTTCCCAATTTAATTTGGGCCCCTACAAAGGTATTATTCATCCCAAATCAGTGGAAAGAAACCTTAAAAAAACAAAACCCTATTTCCATTAAGGGGTGTTAGCTAGTTTTTTGTTGTTGTTTTGTTGCTTTCCTCAGCTATAGATGTTTATTTTCACTGGGAGTTGGTTATAAGTTATTATTGGTCTTATTCATAGAGAAAACAAGGTTGGATTCAGGGATGTCTCTCTTTTTCTTTTCTTTCTCACAATTGGAGATAGGGGTTGAAAAGAAAGATGGGGGAATACAGAACTGTATAGGGATGATAGGGGAAAAAGTGGATAATTTAGTCTCCTCCTGAACTTAAAGTCATAATTGTTACTCAGAGCTTATTTTTAATTTACTGGTATGGAAATTTGTATATTGGCCAAAATAAGTTTAATTTTGATACATTCATAAGAAATTGAAATTTAAGATTATTTTTCATATACACTGTATATACATATTTTTCTACTGTAATATGAAGTATTGTACCCATACAACTCAACTATAATACAATATTTACTTCCAATTCTTTGAAAGTGCTCTTGCAGGCTGATTAAGATAGTAAGTAATACAAGATAATTCTTAGTTGATCAAATCATGCTCATGTCAATTAGTAGTCTATTTTTATCACAAGAATATACATCCTAGTTTTAACAGAGAGATATGAGTCTATAGATGATAAGGTAATATAGTTATATAAGGTCTTCAAAAACATCAGAGACCTAAAAGTATGTCATCAAAAGATATTTTTTTTAATGATTTTAAAGATTCTTTGACAAAAAGACAAGTTAACTCTTGGCAAAACCAAGACTACCTCAAAGAAGATGGTGAGCATCAAAGAACCTCCCTATAGAGATGGCTTCAAAGGGGACAAACCAGCCACAGGGCAAAATGTGATTTTCCAGGCACTGACAGAATTTTTCCTAAAAGTGGGCAGCTTGGATTCAGGCAGAATCAACAGCCAAACTCTGCCAAGAAAGAATAAGCATATCCTCAACAGTTCCTGCCTCACAAATATGTTTGTCAGATATATTGGGCCAGAAGGCTAAAGATGATGCTCCAACATTAAAGATAGTTTTGGGTGACTACTCCACTAGCAAACTATCGCTTTTATCTTCTCATTTGAAAAGCTACTAACCTGGACTCTCGGCATACTCAGGTAATCAAGTTTATTTCGTCTCAAGTGTCTGATGGAGTTGAGGACCAGGTAGCTTAGGTTTACAATTAAGTATAGTTGTTTAGGGGTTACGTTTTTAGGTCTAGGTAGATGTTTTAAGTTGATAATGACAAGATGTGATGAAAATTGATTTACATTAAGAATTTTAGACACACCAAGATAGGAAAGGTATTTTCTTCAAGGCTGCCAAATACAAATAGGAACAAACACTAAGAATGTAACATTAAATAATTCTTGATTGTGTCATGGATCTTCTAGTTGTAGGTAGTTTATTGTATATACATGTAATAATATGAATGTATATGTAAAAATAATAAATGTTATATAAAACAATATATAAGAGTGTAATATTATATACATTTGTAGTGCAAACACATTCTCAAATATTATAATACATGTGTCATTTAAATACCATAAAAAGATCTCTTTTGCAGCATCATGGCTGCCCTCTGGCCTCTGGTGAAGCCCAAGATGGTTAAAAAGAGGACCAAGAAGTTCATCAGGCACCAGTCAGACCGACATGTCAAAAGTAAGTGAAACTGGCAGAAACCCAGAGGTATCAACAACAGGGTGCAGAGAAGATTCAAGGGCCAGATCCTGATGCCCAACATTGGTTATGGGAGCAACAAGAAGACCAAGCACATGCTGCCTAGCGGCTTCCAGAAGTTTCTGGTCCACAATGTCGAGGAGCTGGAAGTGCTGCTGATGTGCAACAAATCTTACTGTGCTGAGATTGCTCACAATGTTTCCTCCAAAAGCCAAAAAGCCATTGTAGATAGAGCAGCACAGCTGGCCATCAGAGTCACCAATCCCAACGCCAGGCTATGCAGAGAAGAAAATGAGTAGATGGCTCGAGTGCATGTTTTATTTGTGTTTAAATAAAACAACAAAAACTGCCAAAAAATAAATACCATAAAAAGAATAATGTGCTGTGAACATAGCTGAGTAAATGTCCTTGTTGTATGATGGAGCATCTTTCAGTTATATGGCAAGTTATATGTATAGTAGGCTCTAGATTTGGCTTCATATTTCTCGAGTCTCTGTTCTCCTCTTTCATTACCCATTCCCTTTTCTAGGGAACTGTGTTTGACCTGTCCTGGAGGCCGGGACATGTTGGTAAGTTATTGGTGAGGCTCTCAGAGTAACCAAGTGTGGTGAGCTAAGTATGTTAACAAAAGAAATGAAGAGGGGACATTGCAGAAGGACGTTGATAGCCCCACAGAACTGAACAGGAGAGCATTTACACTGTTGACTAGCAATTTGAATAGAATGAATAGATTATGTAGATGAGAAGTCATAGCAAATATTCATGTAGTTGTCATAGGCTATTTCTGCAAGAAACACACCTCTCTAAACAACACAACAACAACAACAACAACAAAAACAACAACAACAACAACAACAACAACAAAACACTATGGCAAATCCAGCCTGAGTGAACACCTTGTGTACAATATGTAGAATACTCTCCCAATCTGTGTTTGGCTGTTCAATAGCAACTTGAATATTTTCATTGAATTTATAGAGATGTCAGCTAAGAACAGGTTGGAGATGAATGAGTGCAAGGGAATGTAGAGATAGAAATCCAAATTGATAAAATGATAATGAACAGATTCTTTTTTTTTTATTAATTTATTCTTGTTACATCTCATTGGTTATCCCATCCCTTGTATCCTCCCATTCTTCCCTCCCTCCCATTTTCCCCTTATTCTCCTCCCCTATGACTGTTCCTGAGGGGGATTACCTCCCCTTGTATATGCTCATAGGGTATCAAGTCTCTTCTTGGTAACCTGCTGTCCTTCCTCTGAGTGCCATCAGGTCTCCCCCTCCAGGGGATATGGTCAGAGGTGAGGCACCAGAGTGTGTGAGAAAGTAATATCCCACTCTCCACTCTACTGTGGAGAGTGTTCTGTCCATTGTCTAGATCTGGGTAGGGGTTTAAGGTTTACCGCCTGTATTGTCCTTGTCTGGTGCCTAGTTTGAGTGGGACCCCTGTGCCCAAATCTGCCTATCATAATGTTCTATTTGTAGGCTTCTAGGACCCTCTGGGTCCTACTACTTTGCCTTTCTCCCATGAATCTCACATCTAGAGTCCCACTAGTATGTCCTCTCTTCTGTCTCTGTTTCCTGTTAAGTGAAGGCTTTCGTGGGACATGCCCCTTGGGCTAATATGCAGATATAAGTGAGTATATACCATTTGAGTCTTTCTGCTTCTGAGTTAACTCACTCATTATGATCATTTCTAGCTCAATCCATTTATCCACAAATTTTGGGAATTCCTTGTTTTTAATAGCTGAATAGTATTCCATAGTGTATATGTACCACAGTTTCTTTATCCATTCTTCTATTGAGAGACACTTAGGCTGTTTCCATGTTCTGGCTATTATGAATAAGGCTGCTATGAACATGGTTGAGCAAATTTTCTTGTTGTGTGCTGGAGCATCTTCTGGGTATATTCCAAGGAGTGGAATAGCTGGGTCTTGAGGAAGCCCTATTCCCATTTTTCTGAGATAGCACCAGATAGATTTCCAAAGTGGTTGTACTAGTTTGCATTCCCACCAGCAATGAAGGAGTGTTCCTCTCTCCCCACATCCTCGCCAGCATGTGGTGTCGCTTGAATTTTTTATCTTAGCCATTCTGATAGGTGTAAGATGGAATCTCAGCGTTGTTTTGACTTGCATTTCCCTGATGATTAAGGAGGTTGAGCATTTCTTTAAGTGTTTCTCATTTGATATTCCTCTGTTGAGAATTCTCTGTTTAGTTCCATGCCCCATTTCTCGATTGGGTTATTTGGTTTGGTGGTATTTAATTTCTTGAGTTCTTTATATATTTTGGATATTAGACCTTTGTCAGATGTGGGGTTGGTGAAGATCTTTTCCCAGTCTGTAGACTGTCGCTTTGTACTCTTTACAGTGTCATCTGCCTTACAGAAGTTTTTCAGCCTCATGAGGTCCCATTTATTAATTGTTGACATTAATGCCTGGGCTGTTGGTGTCCTGTTCAGGAAGTTGTCTCCTGTGCCAATATGTTCCAGGCTCTTCCCCACTTTTTCTTCTAAGTGATTTAGTGTCTCTGGTTTATGTACAAAACTCAAATCCAAGTGGATTAAAGACCTCAAAATGAACAGATTCTTAATCACCATGACCAGGTTATGAACAGGGCCAATTCAAATATTATGGGCTGTAGGTCAGGGTCATCTGAGAGGCCCAGGAGCATGAATCCTGCTTCAACTGTTTTATTGATGAGTCCATTGGTTCTCTGCCATCTTATATAGACAAAAGTTATAAAAGGATGGTCAAAAAAGGCAGACTTTGTGAAAGGAATATTCTCTTTCATTATTTTCTCTTTCTGTTTATCTGTTTTTATTCATTTTCCCCATCCCATTTTCTCTATCATAATATTTGATTGTCTGCATCTTCTTCCAGAATACTTTATTCTTTATCACATTGTACCAACTAATAGGGATAATACACTAGTTTAAGCATATGTGTTTCACTGATAATGTTCCAATGCTTTAAACCATTAAACAAAAGAAAATGACATAACACAAAACAAACCAAAACAACTGTAATCTATTTGAATCAATGTAATAAATAGCAGTTTAAATTCATGTTAAACAATCTTGATTTTGGCTGTGGATCCAGTACCTGTAAATAAGCACACAATAAATAAAAATAAAAATCAGTTGTGTGAAAGGATTTGATGCCTTTATTTAGTTTGTTTCATATACCTACTGCAAATAACTATAAATTCTAAACACTTATATCATATTTCAATAATGGATAACAATGAAGCAGAACATTCAGAAATAGAGTTCTATATATTCAGAAATAGTTCTACATGTAAAACACTATTAACAGTTATACTGTGAAAATTCTACAGATTAAGATCATTGTACAAGTTTGTCACAGATCACCACAAGAGCAAAAATTATGAAAATGGAGGTAAAATGAAATAAAATTTAAAAATTAAATACATAGGCAAGACATACATATACATACATGAATACATCATATATATGTTTGGCATTATGCATACAAAATGTAACACACACACAAATATTAGACAATGAAATGAAAGCTACTTAATGACTGTGTTTACAGTGCAATATCAAGAGGAGTGTAAAGAATCCTAAAGAATGCCCTGCACTGTTGCAAGTTCCACCAACATGGTCTATATTGCATAAAAATTACAAGTGTCTGTATGAGTTTTTTCTTTTAAACAGTTCAAAGAATTAAAGCAACAGATTGGTTATAGTATAGACTTGTGATCCACTTTGATTGTCTTCTATGTGAATTTGTAAAATGGAAAAGAGAGTCAGAAAACTATCTGTTCCACATTGTTAGACAGGAAGTAGAAGCTAAGTTAAGCTAAAAATGGACTTTGAATACTTTCTGCCTGGTACATAAATCAAGAAAATCCTAAATATCACCTACTCTCTTCTTTAGATATAGGAATTATTGGTATGTTGATTTGCAAATATTGTGAGTGCGTCTTTAAGTGTGCCATTAAGGACTAATATGACCTGATACTGAACATGATCTAATACTAATCCTAACATCAATTCTGTTCATGCATATTTCTTTCACTACTTTATAATATTGCTGCGAATAAAATATGAGATCAATTTAGGGAATTAGGAAGGGAATTGCCCAGCATTTGGTGATCACTTGAAGAAATATGGTCATAATAACATTGTTAATTGTGTCGATGAATATCAGAGGAAGGGGCAGCAGGCTACTCGGATGAGACCTGATAGGCTGTGATCATATGGTGGGCGAGGGGGGTCCCCTTCTGAAAGATCTAGGGGAGGGGAAGAGGGCAGAAGAGGGAGAGAAGGGGAACGGGAAGATAAAAGTGAGGAGACAACAATTGGAATGTAATCTAAATAATTTATTAAATTAAAAAAGATACATCTTCTCAAAATCTAGTCTTATTCACTTCCTTTAATTGCTGCCTTAGAGATTAATTATATTGTCATTTATATTGTATTGCTGCTAGATTATATTAATGTATATTTTATGAATAGGAATCTATGTTAGATTATTACTCTGATTTTTTTTGACAAGCACATATATATTAGCTTAATTTTCTTCACCTAAATATGTGGAGAGTAACTTTTATCAGATGTAATATTATTGCTTATTATATCCTGATTGTTACTGAAAAAAACTTTTTTTCTCAGATGTAAGTATGTTCTATTGTTCCATGAGTTCTTTTCTTTTTTGTTTTCTGTTTTCAAGACACGGTTTTACTCTGTTTAGCCTTGGCTGTGCTGGACTCACTTTTTAGACCAGGCTGGCCTGGAATTCACAGAAATTGGCCTTCCTCTGCAAGTGCTGTGATTACATGCATGTTCCACCAGACCTGGCTCCCTGAAGTCCTTTCATATGTAATTATGTCAACTGTAAAAAGGGACAATATGACAATATATATTATTCTTATGTAGAGATAATTTCTTGTGTACTGCATAGAAGTATCACCTGTCAATGAAACTGAGACAATAAATAGGAAATGGGAATTCTGGAAGAAAAGGATGTACTCTGGGATAGAGACAGACGGGAGACTCACCCCAGACTCTGAGGATGACTGACACATGAAACTAAGGGGAGGTAACCAGCCGTGTGGCACACATAGAATAAAATAAGTTGGTAAATTATGTTATGTAGCAAAATGTCTCTGTCATCTTCTCATTTGAGAAGTTGCTAACCTGCACTCCTGGTATACTCAAGTAATCAATTTTATTCCTTCTCAAGTCTTTGATGGGGTTGAAAACCAGAGAGTTTACTGTTACAATGAAGCTTAGTTGTTTAGAGCCTAAGATGTTTTGAGGTCCAGATTGATATTTTAAGTTGATAATGATAAGATAGGATAGATAATAATTTACATTCAGAATTTTAGACTCATCAAGACAGCAAAGATGTTTTCTTCAAGGCTGCCAAATACAAATAGCCAAAACACTACAAATGTAATATTTATATATATCCTGATTGTGTCATGGTTCTTCATGTTATAAGTAGTTTACTGTATATATGTAAACTGTAAAAAATATTTAATAAAAATTAACATTTTTAAAGTTATGAGATAGTCAGAGAATGAGCCAAAGTTTATGGCCTAGGCCTTAACTCATAAATAATAGTCTCTGAGTCATTATTTTGGAACTAAAACATGGGTAAAAAAGCCTGTTGTTACAGTTTTGATTTGACTTAAAATGTGATAATGTTCTTCAGTTAATTTCTGGTATGACCAATGTAGGATTTGTGTTTGATTTGTTTATTATGTTGCTGAAATTGACTAATAAAAATATCATGTGTTTTTTACATGTTTTCCTAAGAATTTTTTGTATAGCAGTATTCTTGTTGTGTCTTTAGTTTCTATATATTAGAAAATCAGGACATAACTGCACACTGAAGATGAACATAAAATTTTACTTCCTTTTTACTTAGCAAACTAAATGAGTATTCATCTTCTCATTGAATGTTTTGGAAAAATTTAGGAATGAAAAACTAATGCACTTGGCCTTTTCTACATCATAATTTATATTTTCTTTATCATAAATTATTCTATACCAATTTTGTCTTTATAACTACTTTTTTCAACAAATCAAGTTGTATGTACAGATCAGTTAATCTATTTTTCCTAAATTTTGAATTAATTAGAATGTAATTTCGAATGTGTATCCTTAGGATTTTTCTATGCTGCAATACTATCCTTTTAAACAACGTATTTTGCAAGTAGATTTTGTTAAGTTGGTTCTTCATTTATGTTGTTATAATGAGGAAAATTTTTGTCAATGATATTTGTATTTTAAAAGAGCCAAGGCATAAAGCCAGGAAGAAAGCTTAGTGATGAATAATGCATTATTCTGTTGTAAAATAATCGTTTGATTCTTTTGTCTCTTGTAAAAACTTTTTTCCATGACTCTAGGAACACCTTTTGTGCTTGAATTGGGATGTAATTACAACATTCCTCTTCCTCCTTCCAATCCTTTACAGCTACTGTCCCTTTAAATTCACCAATCACTCTCCTTTAATTGATAAGTTTTTTATATTATTACTGTTACATATTTGTTTGCATGTGTACATGTTTAACAGGAAATGAATACAACTTGCTAAATACACTTTTGTTGATTATGTGTATATGGTTCCAAGGCTTATCATTCTTCTTTGAGCAGCCAGTAACTGTCTTATCCTTTGAAAAGGCAAATAAATTATGTTCTTGCTGATGTTACTAGTTGCCCAAAACCTCTCTTTTTCTAAGGTCCCATGAACAGGAGTTTTTGGACAATCTAAAATGGACCAATTTATTTCTTGTGTGGGGTTGGCATGGTATATCTTTGTCTAACTGGGGTTTTATGTGGTGTTTTGTCTGTAACTTTTGTGTTGAGTTTTTTTAATTTTACAGGGCTGGGGTTTGGATCGATTATGAATTGGGGTGGGTAGGGAGAATGGAAGAATCTCAGAGATCCTTGGAGGAAAAAAAGATGAAATATAAATTATATAATTTTAATAAGCATGTGTTTTTACATAACATTAAAATTCTAGCAAGAAAGTCATTGTCTAATTTGAATCATTGAAGTCAATATTGATAATACAAATAAATTTTAAAGGTTCTGTCTCTTTTAGATGCCTCATCTCTGGAATAAAGATGAGAAAGGAAGATCTTACAGAATGAGATTTTACACACTTGGTCTCCAGAGTCAGAGAATAAGCCACTTAACACTACTAAATAGTGATAATTTGCACTCTGGCTATTAAAAGTTGATAATACATTGCTTGGGACATGACAATCTACCCAGGCTGGCTTGGAGATTTTTTTCTGTGTAATGCTCTTGAAACCTCAAGAGTTGCCAGCCTGACAATAGGCTGTCATGTTTTGATAAAATATTCCCTTAAAACCTCAATATTGTTAAAAGTTTGGTTATGGAGTTCATGAGGAAAAATGATTTTAAAAGATAATTTTGTTCTGTCATGGTTGATCAATGATGAGTAAACGTATGACCAAGCAGAAAATAAAACATGTGTTTGGGCACAAAAATGATATTATATGTTTTGGATCAATTGCATCTACCCAAGCCTATTGAGTTCTGTATAAATAAAAAATCACCCTGACTGCCAGTCAATCAGGCTGTTAACTCCTCCCAATCCCCATGCCTGAATCATTTTTCTGCTTCTTCCCTTGCCACTCTTCTATCCACCCTTCTTTAAGCCCTTTCCTCATCATGGGGCAGGGCCCTGACACATACTTACTTTTTTATTTAAAGTCTTGACACTACTGCTGTAAGGGTTTATCTTATCCTGTAAATGAACATAGAAGATACAAAGTAACAGTTTATTAAAATCATGTAATATATAATTTCATTTACTTTATTTTCTGATTACAAAATTTGTTTCACATTGTTTTGTGACTTCTTAGTGAGCATTTGATTAAAAAATAATATTTACCTACAATAGTTGTTACATCTGTAAGATTAAAATGACTTTTCTAGAAATTGAGCCTGGGCACATTTTGAAACTCTAAGTTCTTACAGGGCATGTGTGTATTCAGGTAACCATCATTTTAAATGAGAGAAAATGCTTTTGACTCTATTTTGGTGATAGCTTCTTTCAGCAAAGAATACAATCATATTGACCTGTTGTGATACCTAATCCTGAAGACACTAAGGTCATATAAGTTGGCAGATGGCAATATACAAATGCTGGAAGAATAAATGAAAATGTTTATATACAATGATACATTCAAAGTGCTATATGTAAAGGTATCTACATGTTTATAATTCATGATTTTCACTTACCCTTACCTGACTTTATGAATAAAATGTCATAATACATATGCTTATTTTATAAACTTTATAAAATAATATATGAATTAATATCAGAAATAGGCTAAAGGCTGTGTCCAATAATAGAATTACATATGCATCAGTGCAGTTAATGGCAGGAATTAAACATTTTTACTACAGTTTTGATTGTGATATATGTTAATATATCATTGTTAAAATGTTTCAAAGGAGTAAACCAATGACTGCTGTAGAAATATGATGAAACACTTGTTAGTGTAAAACTTGGCCTAATTAGCACTTGTTAAATTACCTCCTGCTTTTAGAATTTCTTGCTGTCTCCCTGTTGAGAAATAATGTGCTGGGTACATCCTTTGGGAGTTCTTGATCCTTCTGCAATATTAATTAATCATGCCACATAACTGTGAAGGTGTTGGTATAGTGGTCCTTAAAAAGTAATATTCTGGCTACCAGCAGCATTTAGGGATGTTTTCAGAAAGTCACTTTTATCCCATGTTTCTGTTTATTATCTGACATTCTGTAAGGCAGCATGGTATGTTTCTCCATATCCTTTAAGTATTAGTGATGGCAGTAGGTATCTGAGAAACACTGAAACTCTGAAAAAATACAATCCTTTGTTTTATGTTATTTCTAATTAATATCTGAAGCAATATTAAATTTCTGTTCTAATTTTCATGTACGGCTCACAAAGATCTGTGAGTGAAGTAATAGTTTTAATATAATGACTCAGTTAACAAAAATTGGAAGGGAAAACACTGACAAAAATATATCCTGTCAAATTTAACATATGCATGTATATTACTTGTATGTATATGCTTTCAGGGCAGACCATTTGGTACTGGATAACCAACAGATTTTCTTTTCCACATGAAAAGCTATTTCTACTGATCACAACATTTTTATTTGAGCACAGCATTTTAAAATATTCATTCATTTACTTGTTTGTTTATTTTTATAAACTTAATTATTCATTCATTTTTTTTTACTTAGTCATATTAAAGATAGACTCAGCCAAGCAATGGTGGCACATGCCTTTAATCCAAGTACTTGGAAAGCATATGTTGGCAGATCTTTGGGAATTTGAGGCCAGGTCTACAGAGTGAGTTCCAGGACAATCAACAGTACACAGAGAAGCTCTGTCTTGAGAATAACAATGACGATAGAAAAAAAACCCCTAGATTCATTTCTCATAAAGCATACCCTTATAACAGTGGTTCCCCTTATACATCTTAGTTTTCCTCACCAGCCCTCTTATCCAGATCCACTTCCTTTCTGTCTCTCATTAGAAAAGAATAGGCTTCTAAGTGGTAAAATCCAAACAAGGCAAAATAGTACATAATAATAAAAACCAAAAACATAACATAAAAGCTGACCCATGCAAGCCAACAGGACAAAAAGAGCCCCAAGAGCAAACACAAGAATAAGACACTCACTCATCCACACACTCAGGACTCCTAAAAAAATACAAAGCTGAAAACTATAACTTATGCACTGATGACCTAGTGCAGATCCCATCAGCCCAGCAATTTATGTTTCAGTCTCTGTAAGTCCACACAAATATTACTCAGCTGACTCAGAAGGAATCCTTGTTCTTCTGATACATTTTGTCTCTTAACTCTTTCTGCTGCCTCTCTTAAGCTCTAAAGAAAGAGATTTTGGAGAAATGTCTCATTTAGAGTTCTCCCTCCCCCCCCCCCTCTCTCTCTCTCTCTCTCTCTCTCTCTCTCCCTCTCTCTCTCCCTGTGTGTGTGTGTGTGTGTGTGTGTGTGTGTGGACTACAACTTTTTCTGTCTACTGCATGAGGAATCTTCTCTAATGATGACTAAACAAGGTACTGATAGCAGAATATCATTAGGAATCATTCTTTCATATATATATGTATATATATGTATATATATATGTATATATATGTATGTTGATGTATGTATATATCAACCTATCTATATAAACATACATATTTTATGTATGTATTGTATACAATATATATCAGACATTGGTGCCACCATTGTCCTAGCCTATCTTTCAGGCAGGACAGATTGTAGGTCAAAGGTTTTGTGACCTGTCTAGTTTCTGTTTGAGTTTCTATATTTTTAATTTCCAGAATTCTCTATGTTCATGTTTTCTTTATTATTCTATTTTCATACTTAGGTCTTGAACAGTTTTACTCATTTTCTTAAAATTTTTTGTGTGTTTCCTTTATTTATTTAGAGGATATATTAATTTCTTGACTACTTCAAGGAACTTATTAATTTCCTCTTTAAGCACCTCTATCATCTTCATACAGAGAATTTTAGGTTTTCTTCTTCAGATATGTTAGAATATTTAGGGCCTGCTATAGTAGAATAACTTGGCTCTAGTAGAGACATATTGTTCTGATTTTTATTGATTGTGTTTTTATGCTGCTGTCTAGACATCAGGGATTGGGGTGGTTATAGGTTTTTATTCTGTATTGTCTTTGTGTGTATGTTTTGTTCCTTGATTTATGATTCTTTTCTGGATTTTGGGAAAGTGGTGGCTGTGGGTTGCCAGGTAACAAATTTCCTTTTGACCCAATAGTTGTGACAACTGGAGGTTCCAGGCAAAATGTGTTTATCAGTGTTGGAGCCTACAGATAGTTTAGGAGATAGGTTGGAATTCTTAAGAGGTTCACAGGAAAAAAAAGAGTAAGATATTCAACCAGGTTCTATTTATTTTATCTCCTTCTTATATGAGAAAAACAGTGGAAAGAGGTTACTTTAGAAAGTTTATTATAATGCTAGGGAAGAGATTGAGTGAAGAACCAGGAGAGCGGATTATCTACAGACCTCCATCTACATGCTTTCCAGGCAGAAATTGTCTATGGGTTAGCAGGGGGCATGCTGGAGTTGAGGGCTTAGATAAAGTGATGAGTCAGGAAAGTAAGAATAGAGAGGATGGTTGGTGAGTCCCCAAAAAAGATGGGAACTAGGATGGAGAAAAGGTTGTCACAATTATTCTTCTGCAGAGCTGGAGTTAAGACCGTGGGAAATTTTCTTGGAAGATAGAGGGACAGATCTTCAAGTAGTTTATCTGCTTTTCTGGAGGGAGTAGCCTGTGAGTTAGCAGGGACCACGTTTGAATTGGTGGCTTGATAAAGTGACAATGGGGGATTAGGACCTATTTTATTCACAGAAGAGGTGGGTAGGTGTGCAAGTGCTGCAGCTGGTGTTCTTTTACAGAGATTTGGATGAGACTGGGGGATTTGTTGGGGAGGAGGAAATGGTGAAGGTCTTTGTTGGCTTATCTTTTACTGGCATCTAGGCAGGTATATTATCAACAGATGCCTTAAATGCTGGAATAATGGGATGAGTTGAAAAAAGAGAAAGATTTAAAGAGAAGATCTTTCTGATCTTATGGGTATGGGGTCACATAATAAAAGGAGATCATAATGGGTTTTCTGCTACAGAGCTGAATAGGAGCCTGGGTGTTTAGGATCAGAAGAAGAAGGAGAGAATTGGATATATTCTTAGTCTACTTGTTGTCCTGAGCGGACCAGTCCTTGGGTTAGTAATTGGTGCCTATTATGTTTCAGGGCTGGGAGAAAGCAAGGAGTTTGGGAAAGGAACTAAGAAGGGATGCACAGGAGAGGGATAAATGGGGCGTACAAGGCTACCATAGGTGTTCTCTTGCAGATCTGGGGATCACACTGGGGCGTTGACTATATTTCTTTGTGTAGGTTGGTGCCTTATGAGATCTCTCCAGTCTACTTTAGAACACCTATTGGCTTCATGCTTTTGAAGTGCAGTCATGTTGAAAACCTCATGGGTATAGCTTCTGACATTCCTAGGAGACACAATCTCAAAACAAACTTCCTGATTTAATTTCTTTTATAATCTTTCTGCTCCTTTATCCCCAATGGTCCCTGAGGCTTAACTGCAGGAGTTGTGCTGTAAATGCTGATATTGTACTCCAAAATTTTACACTTTTATTGTTTGTGGATTGCTGCTCTTGCAGACCAGCTCCAGGAACAGTCAAGAGGAGAGAAAAGAGGTTGATCCATGGTAGGGAGAACTGAGGATGTGGTGAACAGCTGAGTAAGGGAAACCAACTGTTCAGTGAATAAATAGCTGGAGAAACTAGTTGTTGAGAAGGTGAGGAATGGAGGAAAAAGAAATAATTGGAGACTCAGGCATATCAGGTACAAACTAAAGGTCTTAAGACCCAGGAGAATTTTATTTTCTGTCTCACATGTTGACTGTCTGTCTATCTCTGTCTCTGTCTTGTTGTCTGTCTGATTCTTCTTGCTGTTCTCTAAATTTGCCGTCTCTCTTCTTGCTTATTGTCTTTCTATTTCCCTTCTTGCTTGTTGTTACACATTTGTCTATCTCTCTCTTTGATTGCTGTTACCCATCTTTCTAACTCTCTTCTTGCTGGCCATTCTTCATCTGTCTACCTCTCTTGTTATCTCTCTTACTCAAGCTTACTCTCTCATGTCTGTTACTTGCTTGCTATTCTCCCTGGGCCAATCCCAGTATTTTATTTAAAGTTAAGTTCAATTTTTATTACAGACTTACATCATGATTTTTCTCATCTTTTACAATCAGCAGGGCATTCAAAAATAAACAAAGCAAGAGAACAGTCTAACAAGGAAACACAAACAATTCTATATAACCTACAATGAACACCAAAAATCAATTTCCAAGCAATGGTCAGCATAACCTGATTATTATGTCTTACACAATACTTGGGAAAGATTAATCATAAATTTCCCTAGGCTAAAGCCATTGTGTTTATAAGATTGTCATAGCAACATTGCTTGAGCTAAATGTTCTCTAATAAAGAAAATAACTTGGCTTACTCACAGTCCCAAACCAACCATTGTACTATCCAAGCCTAGGCTAATTACCAAGGAGTCCTTTATTGTAAAGTATTTGTAAAGCACGCTATATCAAGCCAGCCTTCTATTGCTCTCAAAGCAGATTCTAAAGAAGCTTTTCTACAGGTAACAGTATCTATCCACGTACTATTATGTCAAGTCTTAACTTTCTTTCATGCATTTTCTGCTTGAGTTCTCACAGTCAGGGCAAAAAACTATCATTGTCTCAAGTCTTTAGCCAGATGCCCTCCCTCTTTCAACATTCTCTGTGGGAAAAAGTTTTCCCTGTATGAATTTTTCTAGGAGAAAAACATGGTTTTAGGAGAAAGAAGCAGATGTTTAGACAAAGTTACACCTGAACCATAAATAATATTTAAGGGCAGCTATGATCAGCTGGACATCTTTGGAACTTTGTCAAACAAAGCTTCAACAGCTGTTTTGGATGCCTAGATATCATGCAGGACAGTTCTAGGCCTCTACAACTTATCCTCATATCTATGACAGTGGATTTCTCTAATTGTCTGTGGGGTTTTTTGGTTTTGTTTTTTTTGGGTTTTTTTGTTTGTTTGTTTTGCAAAGAGAAGTTTTCTTGATGAACCCTGAGAACTCTAGAATTGTAACAGGGCAAATATTTAGAATGCAGATGGGAATTATATTGCTAATATTATACAAACTTCCCATGTTCTATCTACCATAGGTTTTCTACTTATTGTCTATCATCTAGAATGTTTATACATATATTTATAATGCAATATACATATTGAAAACAGAGGCCATTTTGAAAGAGAAGAGGGACAACTATATGAGAGGGTTTTCAGAGAGAAAAGTAAAGGAAAACTTATACAATTATGTTATAATTTATAAAATAAAAGGAATAAAACTAATCTGAATCCATCAAGTAAAATTTTAATATATAAGCAAAATATATTAGTTATCAGAATGAAAATGACAAAAATAATGCTCTGAATATGAAAGTGGTTGTAGTTAAAATTTTTATTGGGCAAAGTATTGTTTTAGTGTACGATTTCTATATACTCATCCACTGCACTTAAAGTATATTCCTTCATTTGTTAACCTCTTTCTCCATCACTATCTTTCTCTACTAATTACCCTTTCATATCCAAATTTTTTCATGTATTTTAGTTTTCTCCATCTCACACATGAAGGAAAATGTGGTCCTCGCCCTAATAAAATTGGCTTATTTTATATACAACAATATTATCCCATTCTTTTCAACCCTCTGAAAATTTAAGCTATGTGTTATAAAATTTAAGGATTTCACCTGATTTGAAAATGTTGTTATTTGTTTTTATGCTATTTTAAATAAACCCTCCTTAGATGCAGAGAAAGCATTTGATAAAATCCAACACCCATTCATGTTTACAGTTTTAGAGAGATAGGGAATACAAGGCATTTTTCTCAACATAATAAAAGCTATATATAGGAAGCCAATAGCCAAAATCAAAGTAAATGGTGAGATACTCAAGGAAATTCCTCTAAGATCGGGAACAAGGCAAGGCTGCCCACTCTCTCCATATCTCTTCAATATAGTACTCGAAGTTCTAGCCAGAGCAATAAGACAACAAAAGGAGATCAAAGGGATCAAAATGGGAAAGGAGGAAGTCAAATTATCCCTATTTGCAGATGATATGATAGTGTACATAAGTGACCCTCAAAATTCCACCAGAGAACTCCTACAGCTGATAAACACCTTTATCAAATTGGCTGGATACAAAGTTAACACAAAAAAGTCTGTAGCCTTCCTATACACAAATGACAAGCTTGCAGAGGAAGAAATTAGGAAAACCACACCCTTCACATTATCCACAAGCAATATAAAATATTTAGGAGTTACTCTAACTAAGCAAGTGAATGACTTATTTGAAAAAACTTCAAAACTCTGAAGAAAGAAATTGAAGATGACATGAGAAGATGGAATGAACTTCCTTGCTCATGGATCAAGAGAATTAACATAGGAAAAATGGCCATCGTACCTAAAGCAATCTACAGATTCAATGCAATCCCTATCAAAATACCTACACAATTTTTAAAGAGAGTGAAAGCTCAATTCTGAACTCCATATGGAAAAACAAACAAAAAAAACCCCAGAATAACTAAAACAATCTTGTACAATAAAAGATTCTCTGGAGGAATCACCATACTGATCTCAAACTGTACTATAAAGCAACAGTAATTAGAATAGCATAGTACTGACACAGCAACAGGCTGGTTGATCAGTGGAATCGAATTGAAGACCCAGATATGGATCCACACACATATGGTCACTTGATTTTTGACAAAGAAGCAAAACCCATTCAATGGAAAAAGGATAGCATCTTCAACAAATGGTGCTGGTCTACCTGGATGTCTATGTGTAAAAAAATGCAACTAGACCCATATTTGTCACCTTGCACAAAACTCCAATCCACGTGTATCAAAGACCTCAACATAAAACCAGAGACACTAAGTCACTTAGAGGAAAAAGTGGGGAAGAGCCTGGAAATATTAGCACAGAAGACAACTTCCTGAACAGAACACCAACAGCCCAGGCCTTAATGTCAACAATTAATAAATGGGACCTCATGAGGCTGAGGAGCTTCTGTAAGGCAGGAGACACTGTCAAGAGAACAAAGTGAAAGCCTACAGACTGGGAAAAGATCTTCACCAACCCCACATCTGACAAAGGTCTAATTTCCAAAATATATAAAAAACTCAAGAAATTAAACACCACCAAACCAAATAACCCAATTGAGAAATGGGGCTTGGAACTAAGCAGAGAATTATCAACAGAGGAGTATCAAAGGGTGAGAAACACTTAAAGAAATCCTCAACCTCCTTAGTCATCAGGGAAATGCAAATCAAAACAACTCTGAGATTCCATCTTACACCCATCAGAATGGCTAAGATAAAAAATTCAAGCGACACCACATGCTGGCCAAGATGTGGAGAGAGAGGAACACTGCTTCATTGCTGGTGGGAATGCAAACTAGTACAACCACTTTGGAAATCTATCTGGTGCTATCTCAGAAAAATGGGAATAGGGCTTCCTCAAGACCCAGCTATTCCACTCCTTGGAATATACCCAGAAGATTCTCCAGCACACAAGAAAATTTGCTCAACCATGTTCATAGCAGCCTTATTCATAATAGCCAGAACATGGAAACAGCCTAAGTGTCCCTCAGTAGAAGAATGGATAAAGAAACTGTGGTACATATACACTATGGAATACTACTCAGCTCTTAAAAACAAGGAATTCCCAAAATTTGTGGACAAATGGATTGAGCTAGAAATGATCATAATGAGTGAGTTAACCCAGAAGCAGAAAGACTCAAATGGTTTATACTCACTTATATTTGCATATTAGCCCAAGGGTCACATCCCATGAAAGCCTTCACTTACCAGGAAACTGGGACAGAAGGGAGGACATTCTATTGGGACTCTAGATGAGGGAAGCATGGGAGAATGGCAAAGTAGAAGGACCCAGAGGGTCCTAGAAGCCTACAAGTAGAACATTATGATAGGCAGGTTTGGGCCCAGGGGTCCTGCTCAAACTAAGGCACCAGCCAAGGACAATACAGGCGGTAAACCTTAAACCCCTACCCAGATCTAGCCAATGGACAGAACACTCTCCACAGTTGAGTGGAGAGTGGGATATTACTTTCACACGTACTCTGGTATCTCACCTTTGACCATGTCCCCTGGAGGGGGAGACCTGGTGGCACTCAGAGGAAGGACAGCAGGTTACCAAGAAGAGACTTGATACCCTATAAACATATACAGGGGGAGGAAATCCCCCTCAGGAACAGTCATAGGGGAGGGGAATAAGGGAAAAATGGGAGGGAGGGAAGAATGGAAGGATACAAGGGATGGGATAACCATTGAGATGCAACAAGAATAAATTAATAAAAATTAAAATAAATAAATAAAATAAAATATTAGAGCAGAAAAGAAAACCCTTTAAGAAATGGCAAGAAATGATTGTCATAGTCACACTACTTCCACGATCTCTGTGAGTCAAATATTATTGCTTTCCAAGGACATCTCTCTTTAAAAAAAACCACAATCATTTAAATCTTTTATAAAGTTTTTCTCTATCACCGAAAGATTGACTTCTGATTTGTTTTCATTAGAGATTTTGTGTTTGTTTTTCTCGTGTAGCTGTTTTTGGTGTATGTTTATATTGTATAATTACATGCCATGAGTCTCATGAGAATAGGGTCCTTTAGGAAAAGATAGAGACTCCAAGAATTATATTCACTTAAGTATAGATGTAATTACTATAAGAGATTGTTTTCATTTCCAAAAATAGTAGTGAAGTGAATTCTGTTGAAAGGCAACATTTTCAAACTATTGCTAAGGACCACATGCACAGTTACTTTCCACCTGACACAGGTGATCCACTAAGTATAAGTGAGCACACCTACCTATAAAATCAAGAAAAATTTGGGTCACCACTTTGGAAAGAATTTTAATATTAATTTTGTGACACAGTTCAATGGGCAAAACACATTCAATCAAGCATGAGGACCTGAAATTGAACTCTGAAAGTAACATTTTTTAAAAGCCAAGGATTTTGGTAGATTTTTATGTCTCAGAATTGGGGAGTGGAGATATGTGAACACCTAGAGCATGCAGGCCATACTGCCTTCACTACAACTTTCTTTAAAAATGAAAAAATGTAAAGTGCCTAAGAACTGAGGAGCAATACCTATGTTGGTTCTCTCACCTTCACCTAAATGAACATGCATGTGCATGTGAACTCACAACACATATCTGCACCTGATGACACATAAGTACATACATATTTGCACATAAAAAATAGAATTATTATCATTTATCATTGTTAATTCTGTACAGAGAAGCATTTGTAAAGATGGTTAAATAAGTTGGCAGGTGATTTAAGGACTGAATCAATCTTATCAAAACACTGAACAGGGACTTTTATTATAACATTTTCTCATACATCCATGTTACAGATAAGATGAATTGCCACATGTGATATCACTTGAATTTTTGATCTTAGATATTCTCATGGGTATAAGATGGAATCTCAGAGTTGTTTTGATTTGCATTTCTGTGATTACTAAAGACGTTGAGCATTATTTTAAGTGTTTCTCAGCCATTTGATATTCCTCTGTTGAGAATTCTCTGTTTAGTTCTGAGCCCCATTTCTCAATAGGTTATTTGTTTTGGTGGTGTTTAATTTCTTGAGTTCTTCATATATTTTGGATATTAGATCTTTGTCAGATGTAGGGTTGGTGAAGATCTTTTCATGATGTGTGGATAGGGGCCTTGGGGGGTCTGCTCAAACTATTGCACTAACCACGCACAATACAATAGCAAACATCAAACCCAATGGACAATACATTCTCCACAGTTGTGTGGGGAGCAGAAACTGACTCTGACATGGACTCTGGAGCCCCATATTTGACCACCTCCCTTTGGTGGGGAAGCCTGGTGGCACCCAAAAAAAAAAAGAATAAGCAGGCTACCAAGATGAGACTTGATAGCCTATGACCATATAGTGGAGGAGGAGGTCCCTCTAGGTCATAGACCTAGAGTAGGGGAATAGGGTGAAAGTGGGAGGGAGGGAGGAATGGGAGGATACAAGTGATGGGATAATAATTGGGTTGTAATCGGAATAAATTAATCAAATTAAAAAAATAAAAAAAAACAAAAAATAAAAACAAAAAGATAGTTATTTTTCAGTTGGGCTTTTAATTTAAGAACTTTTTTATCAATCTGTCTTGAAGAAGAAATATCATCAAAAGGAGAAATGGAGAGGGACATTTAGAGGGAGTATGTATGCATATCAGGATCTCAGCTTTTGCATGATCAATGGGTAAGGTCATTTGAGTTATATTCCTAATGTGAATTAAACAAAAAGAAATTCTTCTTTTAAAATTCACTATCTGGCCGGTGATGCACAATTCTAATCTTACTAATCGAAAGGCTGTGTCAGGAGGATTGGAGTTTCAGTATGGCATGAGCTTGATAGCGAGAGTCTTTGTTCCCCTGGAAAGTTCTGGGATTCGTTTCTATGAAATCATATCCTTTTAAGCCGGGCGTGGTGGCGCATGCCTTTAATCCCAGCACTCAGGGAGGCAGAGTCAGGCGGATCGCTGTGAGTTCGAGGCCAGCCTGGTCTACAAAGAGAGTCCAGGACAGCCAAGGCTACACAGAGAAACCCTGTCTCGCAAAAACAAAACAAAAAAAAATCATATCCTTTTAGATCCCACCTACCCACTATGCTGTTTGTATTTTTATATAATTTTTAGTTTTATATAACTACCATATTGTATTGGTAGTTTTCATTTATTTTGTAATTGTTTAGACTTTGAGCTTCATCAGTAATATGATACAATAAATATAGGAAATCCATACTTGGTGCACAATTATGGTTATAATGTTCATTGGAATATTTTTCAGATCCTTTCCAATGTTCTATTCTAGGTCTTGAGTAATGGTCCTATGCTACTTTTAGCTCTTAATCCATATATCTCAAGTAAAGTAACTCTGTGCAGACGCATGTGAAAAAGTTAATATAATGTGAGCTACAATGCAGAAATAAAACATACTACATATTTAATAGTTAATGTGCAAACATGAAAAGTTACTAAAAGAAACATAAGAAAACATTCAAATTACCAGGAGTAAGTTTTTTAGCTCTTTTTTTGAGACGCAGTTTCTTTTTCTCCCTTGGTTGTTCTGGCCTCAAACTCACAGATATTCATTTGCCTCTGCTTCCCAGAGTGCTTGGACTAAGGTTTGTACCACCACACCCAGCTCTGGAATAATATTTTTACGGGAGTATTTTATTTTATTATTTTAAAGTCTTTTCTCATACATCTTGACTGCAGTTTCCCATTCCTCCAATTCTGCCAATTTTCCCTTCCCCCTTGCCAGCACTATGATCTCTCCTCTTCAACAGATATATTTATCTTCATTTTCCCTCAAAAATGAGCAGCCTTTCCAGGGATATCACAGAAGCATGGTATAACAAGATACAATATGACTAGTCACAGGACCTCATATCAAGGTTGGTCAAGGCAATCCTGTAATGCGAAAGGAGTCCTACGATCATCTAAAAGAGTCAGAGTCACACCCTATTCTCACTGCTAGGAGTCCCACAAAATGAGCAAGCTAACAAAAAAAAACCCATATATTCCAAAGACCTAATGAAGACCATGCAGTCTCCATGATTATCACTCTATGAATCTCTATGAGCCCTGATTACTTGAATCTGTGGAACATGTTGTTCTGGTGTCCTTGACCTTTCTGGATTTTACAATTATTCTTTCCCATATTCTAGGGATTCCATGAGCTCCCAAGGGAGGGACCAGATGGAGATGTCCATTTGCGGTTCTCTCTCTGTCTATATTTGGCTGTGAGACTCCGCATCTGCTCCCTTCAGCTGGTGCAAGAAGCCTTTCTCATTACGAATAATATTTGCTCTTTTTTTTGAGACAGTGTTTCTATGTATAGCCTTGGCTGTCCTGGACTCATTTTATAGACCAGTCTGACCTCTACTCAGAATGATTCACCAGCCTTTTTCTCCAGAGTGCTGGAATTATTTGTTTAAATATTAGTTCCCAAAGTGTACAGTTAACAGCATACCCAAATCTCCAATCTGATATCAAAAATTAAATACTTTTGTAGATTAATAGAATCAAGAATTATGTCAAAGAAAGCACATAGTTAGAAACTCTATTTACACATTTGTTTTGGACATGGGGTTAATATCTTGAGTACATATAACAGTCAGACTACTTAATCTTAAAAATAAAACATTAGGTGGGTGCTGGGGAGTTTGGGGAAGTAAGGATACTCTGTCATGCTTACAGACAGGAGGCTAGCAGACAACATTTAAAATGGCTATCACAAAAAGAAACTATGCATTTTTAAGTAAAACTAGCATATGAGAAAGACTTAGTGATTTTAGTTAGTTATGTTTCTGTCATGGACATCATTAGACTACTTAGAAATATTCAATATGGTAGAGAAGATATGGTTGTTTAAAAAACTATTAATGTACTACAGAACATCAATGTTTAGATGTATTTAAAACATGTTAAATTCAGTAAAATTTCCTTTGAGAATTGTATACACATAAAAAAGAATGGAAATCATATTTAGATTATTTCAAAAAGCAGTTCATTTAGAAATTTGTATGTATATTTTCTTCTCATTTCTGTTTCATTAATTGTACTTCTTATTTATGCACTTTTTTAAAAATATTTTTTTATTAATTTGTTCATATTACATCTTGATTGTTAGCCCTTCCCCTGTTTCCTCCCATTCTTCCCTCCCTCCCACTTTTAAAATTATAGAATGGTCTCATTGCTTTTCCAAGATCTTGATGTGCATCTTGAGTTTATTCTTGGTATGTTCCTTACCTATAAATGTAAAGATTTATAATTCAAATTTAATCTGGGATTAATTTTGTTTGATTAAAGAGGGCATGAATTAATATATGTTTTCATTTCACTTCATTCTAGTGTTATTTTAGTTTCCTGTCATATCTACAATGTCTCACTGATAAAGCAAAAGTATTTTGCAAAATGTTAATTTTTAAAAAAATTCCTACAGTTTTGTTTGTTTGTATCTTTGTTTTATTACATGTTATCTAATACAATACAGTTAGGTACTTTGAGTCTTATATTTTTATTTTATCTTAAAATGTGTGATATTTGGTAGACAATGTTTTGCATATCTTAGAAAAATGTCACTAACATTATGTAGGTTTTTGAAGTTATATTTTATAAATTTTTGTTAAGACTATTTGACTGATATTAACTCTAAGATTGGTTTGCAGTTTACTTCTATGTTATCTGCGTATTGAAGATTTTTTGTACTAAATTAGGTACTATTATTATTTTGGAGGGAGTGCCAAATACTTATTTAGCTTATATAAATTTTAAACATAAACATACTAAAAGGTTTATAATAATTGATCAGATTGAATGTACTTATTTAGAAGCACACACACAAACACACAAGACAAATTAATTATGAATTTATTAAACTCCATTTCACAACTGTGAATAAAAGAAAAATATTTAGGAGGTAAATCAATAACCAGAAATTTTATTTAAAATATAGTTTTATTCTGTTTGCAAGAACAATTTGAAAATAACAAAATATAATAGGATAGTCTTACCAATAATCATACATCACTTAATATATTCTCTTTATACTGACTCATGCACCCAAAATTTTGATACTAATATATCATTAGCATGAGAAATGTTCAATATTTTAAATTAACTTTGTATGCGTTTTCACATAGATCCTTAATAATAGATGACTAAATGATAAACATACATGTCTGAATAATATGTACAGTAGTAACAATAACAGAAATGTATAGCATTTACTCATTGATGAATTTAAAGACTTTGGAAAAAAGGTATATTTATTGCATTGTCTAGATATCCTTTTCTTTATGAAACATGAGCTCTTTTTCTACACATCACACAAAATACCAGTATCAAATATTAACATGAAAAATTCCCAGTTCCACCATGGTATAACTCTTATGATGGTTGAACCAAATGCAGGATTCTTCAACTTTATCATTAAGACCATAAAAATACTGTTTGATTTATCCAGTAAGATCCAAAATTCCCAGAAGTCATTATTTTACAAAAAGAGATGTACAGCAGCAATTATTCTTTTATTCTTGATACAATATAGATGTATAAATTTAATTATGTTTTCATACATGAACAGCATGTTATTATTCATTCTCATTTATTCTGTCAAATACACCACAATCAAAACCACGGTCTCCATTTCTCTACTTAAATTTCCCTCATTCACTACTTTCATGATTGAGTCTTTTTATAACAGAAATGTCATTGTAGGAAAATATCTAATATTCATCTGTATATGCCACAATAACTGTATAGAAATACATAAAATTACATTTAGAGATCACAAGTATAATCTAGGTTATCTTAGATGTATCTTACATCTTACATGTATCTTTTTTATCCCCACATGTAATATAATGTCTCCTTATGGAAAAATATATTCGTAAGTGAGGAGCATTACAATACCAGCTATTATTTTCATGTTTAGCATAAACTCAGTGTGACTTTAATGAAGGGTCACTTGAAAATAATAAACTAGTCAGATGGTTTTACACACCTCAGTTTACATGTATCATGTCTTTATGAAACACCTGGAGCCTCTATACAAAATGTGTTTAGGAAGAGAAGACTTCATGTGTAAATAAAAAAAGCCCTAATCCCTGAAACTATGTATTTGAAAATTCTTAAGTTTTAGTAAGGTGTAAAAGACTTTCTGATCTCATTATACTAGATAATATTTATTTCTTCTTGAGAAATAATAGCAGCATTATTAATAAAATCTAGCATTATCAATAATATCTACCACAAAAATTAAGCCACACATATAATATTAAAATGTGAATATGTAAAATAAGAAATCCAATCAGGGTGCGTGGTAGCATGGTTTCATAAAAATACTTTTCTAAGAAATTTTCAGTCATATTTACAAAGTATGAAGCTCTCATTAGTGTGTATCATAGTCTTTTAATTGTCACATATAAACTTGGTCTTATACAAGTTTATGTACCCATATTCAATTAACATTTACTTTTCAGAAGCCCAATAAAATTTTATGAAGAAACCAAACCTTCATCTGCTTCTGCCTCAGAGGAACCACAGAAATAAAATGAATCATAAATAAAAGTATTTGTGGAACATCACATAGCTAGAAAATACAACTATCACACTTAAATACAACATAGAATTATGCTTAGACAACTTATGATCTATCCAGTTTTGAAGGTCTTAATGATAAAGGAGTTAGGTACTTTGGTTCACCAATATTTCTGTCATTTTGTTTCTTTAAACTCATCTTACCGAGATGATAAGACTACAGAAAAGATAAGGTGTCTCATGGCTTGCTTCATTTCTCTGTTCCTCAAACTGTATATAAAAGGGTTTAGCATTTGAGGGACCACAATATACATCATCGAAAAGACTACATTCTTAACAGTGGAGTCAGAAATTGCAGAACTCAAATACACTCCACAAGCTGTCCCATAGAATAAGAATACTACTGAAAGATGAGAGCCACAAGTGGAAAAGGCTTTATTCCTTCCCTGGACTGATGAAATTTTAAGAATACAGGACACAATTTGAACATAAGAGAAAATAATCCCACCAAGAAAAACACCAGAAAATGCACTAGTAACTATATATGAAAGGAGGGTGTTGATGAAAGTATCAGAGCAGGCAAGTTTGAGGACTTGAACAAGTTCACAGAAGACGTGGAAGATATTCTTGTTTGTGCAGAAAGACAGTTTAAGCAACATCAGACTATGCAGTAGAGCATTCATTGTACTTATGAGAAGAGAGAGCAAAACAAGCAACACACAGAGGCAAGGGTTCATGATAACCGTGTACCTTAGGGGATGACCTATGGCCAAGTAGCGATCATAGGCCATCACAGCAAGCAGACAACTTTCAAATCCACCAAACATCAAGACAAAACATACCTGTGACAGGCAACCTGTGAATGTGATGCTCAGATCCTGTGTTTGTATGTTTACTAGCATTTTTGGTATTATTGTTGTGCTTATACAGATGTCAGTAAATGACAGATTGGCAATAAAAAAGTACATGGGTGTATGGAGGTGGGAGTCAGAGCGTACAGCCAGGATAATGAGAAGGTTTCCAAAAATAGTAACAAAATACATAGATAGGAACAAACTGAAGATAAATGATTCAAAATTTGGAGCATATGTCAGCCCAATGAGAAAGAATTCAGAAATACCTGATTGATTTGAAAGTTCCATGTTGCTGCTGAATTTTATTGGGTAATGATATTGTTTCATTTATGTATGGTAGCTATGAAAGTTGCTGTAACATCTTGCATTTAGTTTTCATAAATAATTTGCTATGATATTATTAATTCGCTTTCACAAGTAATGTCACCAAATTTGATATACATGAAGTTTCAAAACTAGCACTTTAATATCTTTAAGCTGTATTATTATAGTATAAACTGCATTAGTATTTCAAAGTTTCACGCACTTACCCTCTATTCCTCTTGTCAATTAACTTTTAAAATTCAATTTGCTTTAATGAATATTGAAACACTTGGAAATATAGTGACAAATGATACTAATACAAAAAATAAAGCATGCTATTTTCTTGGGAAGTAATCCATATCTAGAAAAAATGAAATCAGAAAATTCATAGTAAACCTATATATCTGAAGCAACAAGCACCAATAATAGCATTAACTCTTAAGGGAAAGGAGGGATTGTATTTATTTTTCAGCAAGAAGCCTCAAACAAGACAAAAATATAATGATCTTTCAGTAATAAATATGCCTCAGAGGGGCCAAGATATAACTCTGAATCCATGCTTTTGAATGGGAACCTCAATCTGCAGTGTTGGTTCCTTGTTTTCCAAGTGGCTCATTATGACTCTGTCCTAGTCACCTCTAAACCTGATAAATCAGAGGAGACACGTAGAGTGTTGCCACTGTTATTGTGTGTTACACTCTCTGTGCTGCTTCTGTTTCATATCTTTAAAGTGAAATAGAAAAACTGAATCAGAAGGGTGAGGCTTTCTGGCCATCCACATTTTCTTCCAAGATATTCAAATTATACCTACATGGTATTCTAAACATTGTGCAGAAAACTGTATTCAAGAATCAAAAAGTACAAGAGAAGTTACTCACGGTCATGATATGATCTTCTTTTAAGAATACATATAGTAAATAGGTCCTCAAAACGTGACTATACATGGAAAGAGTTTCTGAGGAAAGAAATTAAGATAGAATGTAGCTTTACATGTAGTGTTACTCCAATTGGACTAATGTATTTGTAATCAGAAGCATCTAGGACACACACACACACACACACACACACACACACACACACACACAGAGAGAGAGAGAGAGAGAGAGAGAGAGAGAGAGAGAGAGAGAGACAGAGAGAGACAGAGAGAGACAGAGAGAGACAGAGAGAGACAGAGAGAGACAGAGAGAGAGACAGAGAGAGAGAGAGACAGAGACAGAGACAGAGAGAATTATTGAAACATACCTTGAAATATCAGAGGAAATTGACTACAATTATATTTGATTTTTTAATTATTGTAACTTGAACTTGTAACCAGAAGAGCAAGGGAATAAATATTGCATTCTTCAGCGATGTAGGTTGTAGACATATCTTTCTGAAAAACCCAGAAAACTAATGCACACATAAAAACACTGTTAATTCTGATGGCAAATGTTTAAAAAACAACACAATAATTTAAGAGAACTTTAAAGATTGAATCAGGGTTGATTTCTGCTCAGTATAGTGTGTCCTGACCTACTAGGCAATATTAAATCTACAGTAATGAAAGCTAGGTGCATATCAGCACAAGCATATTTGAAAATATTTCAAGATATTGGCAGTTGATCAGAGAAGTAAAATGAACTTGTACTTTTATGTATGCTATTTCTTCAGTGTTTTCCATAATGCGACAGTAGTAAAGCATACACTAATATCTCTAAAACATTGAATGATGATCACTGAGGGTTTTTGCACTGACACAAAAATTAGAATCACACTTGGTGCCTCACAGTTTGTTCTCGGGGCAAGTAGACAGAAACTGACTTAACTGCATTCTCTGGAAAAGAGCCACTTTTTACAGTAAGCTCCAATATTTTTAATGGGAAAATTCATTAATAAGGTGGTTACAGGCTGAGTCTGATATATAACCCATGGGATAAATAGGCAAAAATTCCCATAAGATTAAGTTTTCCAGATTTACTCTTACCTCAAGAGGGCAAGTATACATTCAAGTATACTTTAAATGTACAGTCAGAAGTGATAATGTGACATCAGTGATTATCAAGCCACTGAGGGTAAAAATACTATACTTAGTTTTTTATTATATCTTCATGCTTTCACTATTGCTATTTGTTAAAATATGCACTATTATAGTTTTCTAGATACTCAATTGTGATTTTTAAATTCAAAAATGACTTTTATATTGTGTTACAAAATACGAGCAAGAACACAACTACCTGTTTAGTATACCCAATACCCAATTTTCAGTAATTCCTTATGTTTTTAATTACTTTGTTCTTAAAGGCAATAATATTTGATAATGCAGATTATAATAAATAATTGAAAACCCAATTCAGTTTTAAGATAGATTGAAAGTATTGCAACGAAGAAGTGTCTCTAAGTCATAAAATGTGCATCTCATATATATATATATATATATATATATATATGATATATATGTAGATGTATATATACATATATGTACCTATACATGTATATATGTATATATGTAGGTGATATATATGTAGAGATTACATACCATACTGGACTTAACTTTGAAACTTTTAATATTTCGGAACTTTTGTATTTTTAAGTGTTTATCAAGATATAGTCTGTTTTGATGAATATATCAATAGTTTTCTGTTTGTGGATCGGGAGAATTAACATAGTAAAAACGGCCATCTTACCAAAAACAATTTACAGATTCAATATAATCCCTATGAAAATACCTACAAAATATTTTGAAGATATTGAAAGATCAAATCTCAACTTCATATGGAGAAATAAATGGCCAGAATAGCAAAAACAATCCTATACAATCAAAGATCCTCCAGAGGAATCTCCATACCTGATCTCAATCTGTACTATAGAGCAACAGTAATTAAAACTGCATGGTACTGGCACAGCAATAGGCTGGTGGATCAATGGAATCGAATTGAAGACCCAGAGATGAATCCACACACATTTGGACACTTGATTTTTGACAAAGAAGCCAAACCCATTCAATGGAAAAACGATGGCATTTTCAACAAATGGTGCTGGTCTAACTGGAGGTCTATGTGTAAAAAAAAAATGCAATTAGACCCCTATTTGTCACCATGCACAAAACTGAAGTCCAAGTGGATTAAAGACCTCAACTTAAAACCAGAGACATTAATTCAGTTAGAGGAAAAAGTGGGGAAGAGCCTGGAACACATAGGCACAGGAGACAACTTCCTGAACAGAACATCAGCAGCCCAGGCCTTAATGTCAACAATTAATAAACGGGACCTCATGAGGCTGACAAGTGTCTGTAAGGTAGGAGACACTGTCAACAGAACAAATCGACAGCCTACAGACTGGGAAAAGATCTTCACCAACCCTACATCTGACAAAGGTCTAATATCCAAAATATATAAAGAATTCAAGAAATTAAACACCACCAAACCGAATAATCCAATTGAGAAATGGGGCTCAGAATTAAACAGAGAATTCTCAATAGAGGAATATTGAATGGCTGAAAATCATTAAAGAAATGCTCAACCTCCTTAGTCATAAGGGAAATGCAAATCAAAACAACTCTGAGATTCCATCTTATTCCCATCAGAATGGCCAAGATAAAAAATTCAAGTGACATGACATGCTGGCGAGGACATGAAGAAAGAGGAACATTCATTCATTGCTGGTGGGAATGCAAACTAGTGCAACCACCTTGGAAATCTATCTGGTGCTTTCTCAGAAAAATGGGAATAGGGCTTCCTCAAGACCTAGCTATTCCACTCCTTGGACTATACCCAGAAAATGCTCTACCACACAACAGGAACATATGCTCAACCATGTTCATAGCTGCTTTATTCATAATAGCCAGAACATGGAAAAAGCCTAAGTGTCCCTCAGTAGAAGAATGGATAAAGAAACTGTGGTACATTTACACTATGGAAAACTACTCAGCTCTTAAAAACAAGGAATTCCCAAAATTTGTGGACAAATGGATTGACCTAGAAATTATCATAATGAGTGAGTTCACCCAGAAGCAAAAAGAGACAAATGGTATATACTCACTTATATGGAGACACTAGTCCAAGGGGTACATCCCATTAAAAAATTTAATTACCAGTAAAGTGGGTCAGAGGGGAGGACATCCTATTGAGACTTAAGGTGAGAGAAGCATGGGAGAATGGGGAAATAGAAGGATCCAGAGGGACCTGGAAACCTGCAAGAACTTTATGACAGGCAGATCTGGGTCCTGGGGTCCTCCTCAAACTATGGTACCAGCCAAGGAAAATATAGACAGTAAACTTCGAACCCCTACCCAGACCTAGCTGATGTACAGGAATTATTCCACCGTTGAGTGGAGAGTGAGATCTGACTTTCACATGAACTCTGGTGCCCCTTTTCTGACCATGTCCCCTGGATGGGGTGTCCTGGTGGCACTCAGAAGAAGGAAAGCAAGTTACCAAGAAGAGACTCAATACCCTAAGAGCATATATAGGGGGAGAAGGTCCCCCTCAGTCACAGACATAGAGGAGGGAAGTAGCGAGGAAGAGGGAGGGAGGGAGGAATAGGAGGATACCAAGGATGGGCTAACAATTGAGATGTAATATGAATAAGTTAATAAAATAAAATTAAAAAATGAATAACTAACTGTTATAAAAGGACAATATGAGATGTTAATACTCAGATGTGATGGTAGATTCTAGGCAAGTATTATAGGTTAAAGGACATATATAATCCAGATAAACTATGTACATGTATAACATTTTGAAAGTATAAATATAAATAAATGGATCATTCAGAATAACTGAGTGATATTCATCTGAGAGATTCAAAATTTATGCAACATCTACAAATCAACAATTGTAATGTAATTGTAATATATAAACAATGAAAGAAATAATATCATCTCAACTGATATAGATAAGGCACTTGATAAAGTTAAACAATCTTCAAGATAAAATATCTGAAGAAATTAGAAATAAAACATTCCTCAAAATAACAAAGATATGTACGACAGAACTGCCACCCAAAGTGTAATAAGTAAATTTCTCATAAGATAATACCTTATTCAACCAGTTATCAAAGTTTCACTTTTCTCATCTTCTATTTGTTTTTACTCTTGTGTTGGTGGTTATTGTGGCAGTGATGGCAGTGTTGGTGATAACAGTGTCAGTGGTGCATCTTTGTTAACTTTAATAGGTTTTTAATTTACTAGTCATAAATGAGATTTTCATGCCAAGTGTATAAGCCATTTAGCATTTTCTACCTAATAGAGTTCATATTCAACCATGAGCCTTAATTATAGTTACTATATTTCTATATAAGTTTCAGCCAAGTTCAATCAACCTTCTAACATTTCGGAGAACCTACCTCTATCTCTCCCAATGAAATGTGCATGATACATTACTTCTTTCATACTCTAACTTTTATAAGTTTTTTTCCAGTTATATTAATATTTATAGGGATTACATATGAATTCAATTTCTTTATATGGATGATTTTACATGAGCAAGGCATACATGGCAGGATAAACATGCAATGAAAATTAATTTCCACCCTAAGCAATAACTTTTACTTCATCTATGTCTATATCATCCATCAGAGAAATTGGCCCATCTATATTTATTATTTTCCATTGAGAATAGGAAAAATATAACCACTCTAGACATCCATAATTATGATAATATATAATGAAAATCTCCCTTTCTCTTCTCTCTGTCTGTCTCTGTCTCTGTCTCTGTCTGTCTGTCTGTCTGTCTGTCTGTCTGTCTCTCTCTCTCTCTCTCTCTCTCTCTCTCTCTCTCTCTCTGTCATACACACACACTCACACACAAACACTCACAATTTAATTTTAGTCATCTCTTAAAAATTAAAGCATCAAATTTGGAGGAAATGTAACTTGAAATCTTACACTAAGTGAAGTGACTCAGCTTCAGATATGTCAATATCATATAAAATCTCTCATCTGGAGATACTAACTTGTAGAGAGAATGTCTTGTGTATTATGTGGATGTAGCACTTGTCAATAATCAATCTGTTAGCCTATAGCTTAGGCAGGAAATAGGAAAGGGGACATCTAGGAGGCAGAAAGGTTTCTGGAATAGAGGCAAGCAAGTGAGACACTAGGAGCATATCAGGAAGGCAGATGCATAGTCCCAGAGCACATGCCACATTTCAGAATATGTATTAAAATACATGGGTTATTTTAAGCTATGAGTTACTCAGAGAAGATCCTGGTTCTGTGGTCTAGGCATTTGTTAATATATCTTGAGTCTCCTGAGTCTTTATTCTGGAAGCCTGTGTCTAGGAGTAAAACTACCTACAACTAAGTAGGAGATCACAAAAAAAGGTGTTGAAAAAGATAGTGAAAGGCAAAAGGTCACATGTAATATACAAGTATAAAGTAGGCTTGAGGAGATAATAAGAAGGGAGAAAAAATCACCAAAGAACAGAAAAATGTTAGAAAATGTTAACTAGGAAACTTAATTCTTTTTGGAATAAAAAACACATCAAAAATTAAATTGAAAATAAAAATAAAAAATAAATGTAAAGAAAAATGGGGTTCAACCATCCTAGAAAGTATTAACTCCTTTGTTAAAAACAGTGTTCTGGTCCTAAGTTTCAATTGACATGACCCTATTTATCATATAAAACAAAATGTAAACTCCATATAAAAATTAATTTACATTTTTGTTCAGAATAGAAGCACGTATGTGCATGTGATGTAAACATAGATATACTCATGTACTCATAAATAAAACTAAATATTAAAAGCAAGTTCAAAATTAGTGATGGTAAACAAATTTCTCTCTATGTAATTATATGTAAAAGTAAGTTACAGCTTACTTTTATGATTTGGAATAAGTGCGTTAAAACTATTTTTCAGATGGCTTTCTCTTTTAGGTGTGAATTGAATTATTAAAAATGAGAATGGTCAGGCTATGTTAACAAACTGAGCGAGCATCATTTAATTCATGATGAAGCCAACTTTGGAATGACCCAGATAAAAGAAAGTCTTTAATGAATGAAGGGCACAAACCTCAGTTGTCTACACTCTGTCCTCCCATGACACTGCACTTGTTGCAGAGTCCTAGAAAGATTCCTCCCTGGCACTCCATGAACACTTTATTCCAGAAATGAAATATTACATATTTATTCATTTTTTACAATAAATACCATTTATTTATGACAAATAAGGGAAGTTTTACATGTTAAGTACAAAATTTCAAAACTTTTTTACTAAATTTTATACTTCAGCATATTACTAAATGCTGAAGTGGTTCATTGTTTATGTAAACGAGAAAGAACTTAGTGGATGGGAACACGAACTAGATAGGATACAACTTTCTAGAGACAAACATTACTAATTTTTTAATAGGAAGGTTATAGGTCATTTTATATAGCCTAGGCTAAATGGGTAATCACAATAATGCTGCAACTACCTCTTAAGTAACAGAATTCCAGTCATAAGCTATCTGATTGGTAGTAATTTCTTAAAGATTATGACGTGATATATGTCACAGGGCAGAATCTACAATTGTTTTGTTAAACAGTCTTGCTATGAAATTGCTTTCATACTATTTTTTGTTATCCTAATAAATATGGGTTTCTAACTACCCTGTCTAAAGAACCTTCTTTTTCCAGTGGTAAATCAGACTCTGTCTGCAAGCCTGGAAATTGTGTGCACACCTGTGAACTCGTGTAATGGGTTTTTTTTTGCTATTTTAAAAAAAATTTTATTAATTTATTCAGAGTACAACTCAATTGTTATCCCATCACTTGTATCCTCCCATTCCTCCCTCCCTTCCGCTTTCACCTTATTGCCATTCCCTAGGTCTATGACTGAGGAGGACCTCCTCCCCCATTATATGGGCATAGGCTATCAAGTCTCATCTTGGTATCCTGCCTATACTTTCTTTCAGTGCCACTAGGCCTCCCCAGCAAAGGGAGGTAGTCAAATATGAAGTAGCAGGGTTCATGTCAAAGTCAGTCCCCACTCTCAGCATAACTGTGAAGATTGTCCTGTCCATTGGGTAGATCATAGTAGGGATTCAATGTTTACTGTTGTATTGTCCTTGGTTACTGCAATAGTTTGATCAGACACCACTGGGCCCTGACCCACCCATCATGATCACTTCTTCTAGATTTCTAGACCCCTCTGTGTCCTTCTATTTCCCATATCCTATATTTATCTTACCTAGAGTCTCAATAGGATGTCCTCACATCTATCCCAATCTCCTGGTAAGTGAAGACTTTCGTGGGACATGCCTTTTGGACTAGTGCCCAATTATAAGTGAGTATATACCATGTGAGTCTTTCTGCTTCTGGGTTAACTCACTCATGATCATCTTTAGTCCCATCCATTTGTCCACAAATTTTGGGATTTCCTTGTTTTTAATAGCTGAGTAGTATTCCATAGTGTAAATGTACCACAGTTTCTTTATCCATTCTTCAACTGAGGGGCATTTAGGCTATTTCCAGGTTCTGGCTATTATGAAAAAGACTGCTATGAACATGGTTGAGCATATGTCCTTGTTGTGTGGTGGAGTATATTCTGGGTATATTCCAAGGAGTGGAATAACTGAGTCTTGAGGAAGCCTTATTCCCAGTTTTCTGAGAAAGCGCCATATAGATTTCCAAAGTGGTTTTACAATTTTGCATTCCAACCAGCGATGAAGGAGTGTTCCTTTTTCTCCACATCCTCATCAGCATGTGGTGTCACTTGAATTTTTGATCTTAGCCATTCTAATGTGTGTAAGATGGAATCTCAGAGTCGGTTTGATTTGCATTTCTCTGATGACTAATGATGTTGAGCCTTTCTTTAAGTGTTTTTCAGCCATTCGATATTCCTGTTGAGAATATCCTCTGTTAGTTCTGAGCCCCATTTCTCAATTGGGTTATTTGATTTGATGGTGTTTAATTTATTGAGTTCTTTATATATTTTGGATATTAGACCTTTGTCAATAATTAATAATTGGGACCTCACGAGGCTGAGAGGCTTCTGTAAGGCTGGAGACACTGTCAATAGAACGAGGCAACACCCTACAGACTTCGTGTACTGTTTTGGCCCTCCTCAGTTGTATTTTCTAGGTGGTCTGTGGTCAGATATACTGATGCTCTAGTCTGTGGCATATTCTTTGATCTAGCACCCACAGACCCTGGCATTTTGGGAAGAAAAGACTATTTCTGCATCCTGAGAAATCAGACACCTACTTCCAGCTACTGGGAATGCACACACACCCAGGATCTTGGTGGCGGCTTGGCCACCAGATGTGACTTTTGGACCCGTGGTGACCCAAGTCTTTACTGTATTCCACACTATTTGGAGCCCTCTCACCTGTGGGTTACTGGTGCTGTTGTTGTATGGGTATCAGATCAGTCCTTGGTTTGCTGAAAGTCCACTGATGACCTGCTGCTCAAACAAGGTGTGTGTTAGGTGCTGCAATCTTGGATCTCCTGTCATTTATATTTTTTATCTTATCCATCCTGATAGGTGTTAAGTACAATCTCACAGTCATTTTGATTTGCATTTCCCTGATAACTAAGGACACTGAACATTTCTGTATGTATTCCTTGGATATTCGATGTTTCTTCATTGTGAATTGTCTGCTTAGCTCTGACCCCATTTTTAAATGGATAATTTGGTTTGGTGATGTTTAATTTTTTGAGTTCCTTGTATATTTTGTATATAAGCCCTCTGCCAGATTTAGAGTTGGTGAAGATCTTTTCCCAGTCTGTAGAGTGTCATATTGTTCTCTTGACAGTATTCTTTGCCTTCAGAAGAACAGAGTGGGCCAAGGATACGTCTGTGCTTCCAGTTCAATAAAATGGTTGTTGTGGCTCTTGGCAAAAGCACCTCACTTCTCTGGAACCATACAGCTAGGCCAGAAGAACTTAATATCATTGGAATAGGAAGCAAAGAATTTTTCCTAATAGGTCATTAAGAATAATGAGTGAAATTATTCCCTTCTCCAACCCCTGATTCCTGGACCTATGGATTCGGGCAATGGGAGAATCATAGCATATACTGGATGCTGATTCTAAACATATATTGCACTCTGCAGAACACTATGAAAGCCCTTCAGGCTGCTGCCATCTAATCTACACTGTAAGGGTATCTTCAAAAGGCCATTCTGTATTTCTACATGGCTAGCTGTCTCAGGATGTTAGGAATCATGGAAAGACCAATCGATTCCAAGATTGTGGTCACACAATTAAAGTTTTCTGGCTGTAAATTGAGTTTCTTGGACAACAAATATTGTGTGGAATAAAATGGTATTGGGAAAAGCATTCTTTTTTTTTCTTTTTTAAATATAGTTTATTAATTTATTCATATTACATCTCAATTGTTTTTTTATGTGTTTTTTAAATTAATTTACTCATATTACATCTTGATTGTTAGCCCTTCCCCTGTTTCCTCCCATTCCTCCCTCCCTCCCACTTCCCCCCTTCTCCCCTCCCCTATGTCTGTGATTGAGGGAGACTTCTTCCCCCTATGTATGCTCTAAGATTATCGAGTCTCTTCTTGGTAACTTGCTATCCTTCTTCTGAGTGCCACCAGGCCTCTCCATCCAGGGGACATGGTCAGAAAAGGGGCACCAGAGTTCACGTGAGAATCAGATCTTACTCTCCACTCAACAGTGGAGAATATCGTGTTCGTCGGCTAGGTCTTGGTTGGGGTTCGAAGTTTACTGCCTATTTCTCCTTGGCTGGTGCCTTAGTTTGAGGAGGACCCCAGGACCCAGATCTGCCTGTCATAAAGTTCTTCTTGTAGGTTTCCAGGACCCTGTGGGTCCTATTATTTCCCCATTCTTCCATGCTACTCTCGCCTAAAGACTCAATAGGATGTCCTCTCCTCTGACCCACTTTCTTGGTAAGTAAGGTTTTTCATGGGACGTATCCCTTGGACTAGTGTTTTGATATAAGTGAGTATATACCGTTTGTCTCTTTTTGCTTCTGGGTGAACTCACTCATTATGATAATTTCTAGGTCAATCCATTTGTCCACAAATTTCGGGAATTCCTCGTTTTTAATAGCTGAGTAATACTCCATAGTGTAAATGTACCATAGTTTCTTAGTCCATTCTTCTACTGAGGGACATTTAGGCTGTTTCCATGTTCTGGCTATTGTGTATAAAGCAGCTATGAACATGGTTGAGCATATGTCCCTGTTGTGTGTTAGGGCATTTTCTGGGTATATTCCAAGGAGTGGGATAGCTGGGTCTTGAGGAAGCCCTATTCCCATTTTTCTGAGAAAACGCCAGATAGCTTTCCAAAGTGGCTGTACTAGTTTGCATTCCCACCAGCAGTGAAGGAGTGTTCCTCTCTGTCCACATCCTTGCCAAAAATGGAATCGAATTGAAGACCCGGAGATGAATCCAGACACATTTGCTCACTTGATTTTTGACAAAGAAGCCAAATCTATTCAATGGAAAAATGATAGCATCTTCAACAAATGGTGCTGGTCTAACTGGATGTCTACATGTAGAAAAATGCAATTAGACCCTTATTTGTCACCATGCACAAAACTCAAGTCCAAGTGGATTAAAGACCTCAACTTAAAACCAGAGACATTAACTCAGTTAGAGGAAAAAGTGAGGAAGAGCCTGGGACACATAGGCACAGGAAACAACTTCCTGAACAGTACACCCACAGCCCAGGCCTTAATGTCAATAATTAATAAATGGGACCTTATGAGGCTGAGAAGCTTCTGTAAGGCAGGAGAAACTGTCAAGAGAACAAAGCGACAGCCTACTGACTGGGAAAAGTTCTTCACCAACCCTTCATCTGACAAAGGTTTAATATCCAAAATATATAAAGAACTCAAGAAATTAAACACCACAAAACCAAACAACCCAATTGCAAAATGGGGCTTAGAACTAAACAGAGAATTCTCAACAGAGGAATATCAAATGGCTGAGAAACACTTAAAGAAATGCTCATCCTCGTTAGGCATCAGAGAAATGCAAATCAAAACGACACTGAGATTCCATCTTACACCCATCAGAATGGCTAAGAGCATTCTTTAATTACATGTATGGTGTCATTTTTACAGAAAGATTACATCCAGAAAAGGCAAATCCAAAGCCAGAATATGTATCTGCTCCAATTAGGACACAGTGTTTTCCTTTCGACAAAGGAAGTGGTACAATGTAATCCACTATCCTCCCGTCCACTAGCTGGTCGTAATGAAGAATGGCGCCATTTTTAAGGCTTGATGTGTGTGTCTACATTGGAACATGTGGCACTCAGTAGCAATTGTTTCTATGTGACCCTTAATAATTTTGGGGCCATGTAATTGAGCATATTCATGACCCTTACCTCTGTCAGCATGGCCCATTTGTTCATGGGCCCATTTTGCATTAACAGGGATAATTGAGGAAAGAGGCTGACTCTCTACAGAATGGATCATCCTATCAATTTATTCACTGATTTCCTTCTCAGCTGAAGTCATTTTTTGATGAGAATTTATATGAGACCCAAGTACCTTAACTTGCACCCATTGGGCAAGATCTACCCACATACTATTTACACAGATAACTTTATCACCAATTTTTCAATCATGGTCTATACAAGTCCTTGAAAATACAAGTAAGCCATTGGCTATATTCAATATATCAGTGAACAATCACACATCTGTTCGTTTCTCCTTCAATAATATGTATGACCACATAGACTGCCCAAAGTTCTGCCTACTGTGAAGATTTGCCTTTGCCATTGTCTCTCAGGGTTGTCCCAGAAGTGGTTTGTAATACTGCTGCTGTCCACTTCTGGATGATGCCTGCATAACATGCAAAATCCTCATTAAACCAGGTTCTACTCATCTCTTCCTAAGTCAGCACACCCCATGAGACAATAGGTGCATGTGTGGCAGCAGATTGCATTGTAACAGGAATAGAAATAATGGGCATTTGGGCAGATTATTAATGTAACTTGCTTATGCCCTCAGTACTACCATGTATATGCCACTTCCATTTGGTAATGGATTGCTGGTGTCTACATCTTACTTTAAATTGGTGGATTAGATAATAACCAGCATGGTGAGAAACTCAAATCACATATTAATTTGGTGGCCCATTGTCAAAACCTACTCTCCCCTAAGGCTCAATAGCAGACCAATTATGTTTCTCAAAAGGAGAATAATTGTCTGTGCATGGTGATGGATATTTCCTCCAAAGTCCCAAATGTCTCTTCCGTGATTTACCTAATAGTGGCTTACCAAAGGCTCCAAAGAGCTTCACTATAATCCATTAGTACCTCAAATACTATTGGGTCTGCACGACCATATTTCCAAGTAGTAAATAAGCCTACACATCAGTATGAACTCATTGAAGACCCATAACATCTTCTAATTCCCACTCATGCTAGCAGCTTCTGAGTCACTTATTACATGGTACATGGACTAGAGTAACACACTGGAGTGAATAATGTGCTTTCTTCAGAATACTAATCAGCCAACTAAATATTGTATTTCTTTCTTGGTAGTGGGTGAAATATTTTATCGTTCACTTTAAAAGGACTATTTATACATGCCCCACACCAATGAGCTCCTGAGAATTTCACAGTGGTAGAAGGTCTTTAATTTTGGTTGAATTAATTTTCCATGCTCTAGTGCACATGTGTTACTAACAATACCAAAATCCTTGACACCTTCTTCTCACTTGGTCCAATAAGTATAATATCATCAATATAGAACAACAATTTGATATTTTGTGGAATAGCCAAAAAATCAAGATCCCTTATAACTAAATTATGGTGCAGACCTGGAGAGTTAATCTAGCTTTAAGGCAAAATTGTAAATGTTTACTGCTGGCCTTGAGAACTGAAAAAATGCCTCTTGTAGTTCTTACACTAAGTACAGAAAAACTTCATTTGTTAGATCAACAGTTGAAAAACATGTACCAGAAAATATATCAATCACCTCAAATAATGGCATCTTATTTGGTACAGCAGCTGAAGCTGGAGTCACTATTTGATTGAGTTTTCAGTATTCACTTGTCATTTTTCTCAATATCTTCTGCAGTGACCAAATATGAGAGTTGAAACACTACCATTGCATCTTTCAAGTCATGGATAGTGGCACTAATTTCTAAAATTTTCCAAGGTGTGCTATACTGTTATTGATTCACTATATTTCCAAGCAGAGGCAACTCTGAAGGGTTCTGTTTAGCCTTTTCCAAATTAGTATTCCTCATTCTGCAGTTCAGAGAACCAGTGAAATAATTTTGCCAACTCTCTCTCTCCCTCTCTCTCTCTCTCTCTCTCTCTCTCTCTCTCTCTCTCTCTCTCTCTCTCTCTCTCTCTCTCTCTCACACACACACACATACACAGAGAGAGAGAGAGAGAGAGAGAGAGAGAGAGAGAGAGAGAGAGGGAGAGAGAGAAAGGGAGGGAGAGAAAGAGAGAGAGAGAGAGAGAGAGAGAGAGAGAGAGAGAGAGAGAGAGAGAGAGAGGAGACAGAGACAGAGAAAAAGACAGGGAAACAGAATCATAGACAGAGACAAAAAGAGAAAGAGAGAAAGAGAGGGAGAGGAATACAGATACATTCCTCATCCAAAGTTACTGAAAGGATGAGAAAAAGTTGAAAAAGTGGATATAATCTGAATACCATCTTGAATAGTATCTTTATTGCAAACTATTTATGAAAAGGTTCCTTTAATTTATAAGAAGGATTCTTTTCCTAATTTTTAGATTAAGGAGTTCATCTCAAATGATTTTAAAGCACAGGATTCTGATTGCAATCGTAGAACCTTAACAGAAAGGAAATATAAATACCTTTATTTTTATTGATAAAAAGCCATCCTGTTTATGAGTGATTGTGAAATTTGGAAAAATATTCACATTGAAAAGTGATTACTACCATGACCTTAGGAAATACATCTAATTAGAAGTTCCTATTAGAATACATGTCACCTCATCCAATTTAATAAGTTCCTTTCTTCTAAAAGGGTGATGTGTAACAAATTTTCAAGTGTGAGAATCTAACATTGTAAGAAAATCATCACTAGGAGCCAAATAATATTGCTCTCTAAGGACATATCTATTAAAATGTCTTATTATTAGATCTATTATATGGTTAGTCTCTTTAAGTGTAATATTGCCTTCTGATCTGTCTTCATAAGAGACTTGTTTTCCCACATTTAGCTATTTTTGGTTTATGATATTGTAAAATGACATGCTGCATGTCTTATGAGAATAGGGTCCATTAGGAAGAGAGAAAGACTTACACAATCATAATCACATAAGTATAGAGGTAATAACTATAACAGATTGTTTTAAATTCCAGCAAGATTAACTGAGTTCTGTGGAAAGGCAACATTTTCTAATTATTGCTAAGGACCACCTGGATGGTTACTTTCCATATGCCATAGGTGATATAATAAGTACAAGTGAGGACACTTAACTACAAAATCAATTAATATTTGGGGCTACATTTAGGCAGAAGCTGTCATAAAGAAAATTGAGAGAGTTTTATTGTCAAGCCTGCACTACAGTTCAGTAAGCAAAGCACTTTTCATTGCAAACATGAGGACCTGAGTTTGAAATCTAAATAAATAATTTTAAAAGGTTAATAATATTGGTGTGTGTTTGTGATCCCAGAATTAGAGTGTAGAGATAGGTGGATTCCTGCTGGCCACACACCTTTCATTACACCTTCTTAAAAAAATGAAAAAGATGTAAAGTGTTTTAGGGCTGAGGAACAGTACCAAAGTCGGTTCTCTCACCTACACCTGAATGCACATGCATGACCATGTCAACTAACAAGATGTATCTGCACCTGAAGACAAATACATATACATATATTTGCACACTCAAAATAGATTAATCATCATTTATAATTTCTAATTCTGTACTGAGATGCATTAGCAAAGATGGCCAAATAAATTGCTAGGTAATCTAGGAACTGAATCAATCTTGTCAACACACTTACTGGGGATATTTGTTATAACATTTCCTCATACATCCAAGTGACAGCTAAGATGAATTAGCACACATGTATTTTGACTGTTTGTTTCAGATAATTTTGCGGCATGCCAAAGTTGTAGTCACTTAAGTTATAGGATACATCTGGTAAGTTCACTTTTAACTTTCTTTTTTGCTTGAAAGCATAAGCTCAGCCTGATAGATATTCAGTTTTTTATTGCTGTCTCAGTGGTACAGCAGATGTGTAAGAACATAATTTTCTTGTTTATTTCTTTTCTATTGAAAATAAAAGAATCTATAAATAAATATAAATATATCTATCTATATATTGTATTTTCAATAGCACATTTTCCATCCCTCAAATATGTCTATCTACCCCCATATCTGTTTTTTCTTCTTATATTTTTGTTTTTGGTTTTTTTGAGACAGGTTTTCTCTTTGTGGCTTTGGCTGTCCTGGACTCACTTTGTAGACCAGGATGCCCTCAAAATCATAGATATCTGCCTGCCTCTGCAGCCCAAAGGCTGGGATCAAAAATGTAGCCCAGGCTGGCCTTGAACTTGTGATCCTCCTACCTCCACCTCTTTCAGTAAATCCTACCAGCATGTGCCACCACAACTAGAACCCCCCCCCCGATTTTTTCCTGTGACAGATCCACACCCTTTCCAATTCCTCCTTAGAGAAGAACATGCCTATTACAGATGACAGCCAAATAGGACAAAACAAGATACAATAACACTAGGCAAAAGCCCCCATTTAAGGCTGGACAAGGCAACCCAAAAGGAGGAAAAGTATACCAAGTGCAGGAAGAAGAGAAATAGACCTGACCCCGCTTTTAGGAGATAAAAAATACAAAATTAACAACAATAATTTATACACACAGGACCTAGTGCAGACCCATGCAGGCTCCATGACTGCCACTTCAGTTTCTGTGAGTCCATGTGAGCTCTGCTCAGTTCATTCAGTGTGTCATGTTCTCATGGTGTCCTCCATTCCTTCTGTTTCTTCCAATCTTTTTCCCTCTTCCATGAGCTTCTTAGATCTCTGAGGTGAGAGATCCAATGGACCCTCTCTCTCTCTCTCTCTCTCTCTCTCTCTCTCTCTCTCTCTCTGCATAATATTTAGCTGTGGGTCTCTGCACCTGCTCTAATATGCTCCCATATGATGCCACTCACACAAGGTCTGCAGCCAACATTGTCCTATCACATCTTTCAGGAAAGAGCAGATTGAAAGCTGATGGTCTTGTGTCTGGGATGGTGTCCAAATTTCTGTTTCCATAACATGCAGATTTTTCATAACATTTTGTGCAACAGAGATTAGAACTAAGAGGTGACAGTTCCATGAGGTCAACAGGTGATGTTTAGTTTATCCACTAGAAGAGGAAATGCCCCTTTGGGAATATATATATATATATATATTGTCCCAAAACAAGTGCCTGGGCTTTTTTGTCTTGGTATAATTTACTGTTGTTTGGCTTTTTGGTCTTGGCTCTCCTTTCTGACACTCATAAAAAGAAATGTTCCAGAAAACTCTTTGAGGTTCTGGCTGTTTTTTCTGGTTCTGGCTGCTACTCCGGGTTCCAACATCTGCAGTTGCATTCATCTTTGCTGAATTTCTGGTGCTGTTTAACAGGTCTACTGGAATCCTGCCAACTACACTAGTGGAATCCCTCTGAGGAACTCTTTTCTCTCCTGTCTATGGTATGTGAGTTCAAAAGGAGGGATGAGCATTGAAGAACCCAAAAAAGTAGGCTTGAAAAAGGTCAAAGCCTACAAAACCTGCTTTCTTTTAAAAAATATTCTGAGATCTGTATTTAGTAAATTATATCCTTTTAGTGCCATTTCTTATTCACCATGCTGCATTTATATTTTATATAATTATTTTATAAAGTCTAGATAATATAGTAATACAATTACAAGTAGATTGAAATTATTTTCTGATAGTTCAAGTTTTGTGTTTTTTCAGTAAATGATACATTGAATAGGAGAAATCCACTCTCAGTTATGGTGTTACTGTTTATTGGAATATTTTCAGATGCTTTCAAATGTTTTAAGTTATCAGTAATGGTCCTAAGCTATTCTTAACTGTTAATTAATATGTCTCAAATAAAGAAGCTCTATGCAGCAACATGTGCAAAATATTAATATACCATCAGCTACAATTATGAAATAAAAACATACTAAATATTGAAAAGTTAATGTGTAAAACTGAAATTTATCAAATTACTAAAAAGAGAACCCGAGTCATAACATTTGTTTCCAACTGTTGCTAGGTGGAGCTAACTATGCAAGGCTCCTATCAGCAAGCATAGCAGAGTATCATTAATAGTGTCAGAGGTTGGCTTTCTCTCATGGGGTGGGTCTTGGGTTGGGCCATGCATTTTTTTGACATTCCTTCAATCTCTGATCTATCTGTTCTATCTTTATCTCTGCACATCTTGTAGTCAGGGTAATCTTTGGATCAAAGGTTTTTAATGGGTGGGTTGGTGTTCTCCTCCCTCTACTAGGAGTTTTGTCTAGTTAGAGCATATTTTGTATGCTTTCCATGGCTCCTGATACTATAAATCTATGTTAAAGTCCCATTCATATCCTTCTAGAGGCCTATTCTGACTTAGGTCTCCAGCTTGTCACAGAGATGTCCAACCACGGTTTCTCTTCTCTGTAGGCCTTCTATCCTTCTGCTCCCCTACTCTCCACAGGTCTTATCTCCACCCTCATTTCCTGTGTGATCTCTCTCCTACCTTGTTCTATCTCTTCAACTACTATTTATGTCTATTATATTTCCCCTTCTAAGTGAGATGTAAGCTTCCTCCCTTGGGTCCTCCCTGTTTCTTATCTTCTGTGCATCTGTGCATTATAGTATGTTTATCCTGTACTAGATGGCTAAACTTTGTTTATAAATGAATACATACCATAGGTGTGTTTCTGGGTCTGGGTTATATTGCTCAGGGTATTCTTTTCTAGATGCATCCATTTGGCTGCAAATTTCATAATTTCCTTGTTCTTAATGGGTAAAGCATAGGGAGTCTAATGGAAAAGTGAAGGGAAGTTTAAAAGGACATAGAGGTGACAAAAGCTCCATAAGAAGAACAATAGTCAAACAACCAGGGCCCAAAGGGACCTGTGGAATCTGAAAAACCAACTAAAGACCATGCATGGACTACTTTTATGTCATCGCAGATGAAGCTGATGAATGTCTCAGGTTCATGTAGGTCCACTAGTAATGGAGTCTGGGGCTGTCTCTGACATGGACTTTGTTGCCTGCTTTTTTATCACTTCCCCATGATGAGACTGGCCTGCCAAACCACAGCAGGAGAGGGTAAACTCTTGAAGAAATGGCTGGGGGCTCTACTTTCAGATAAAAAGGGGAAGAGGATAGGAAAGGGAAGTTGTGTCTATGAGGAAAGGAGAGAGGTGCTATAACTGGGATGTAAAGTGAATAAATAAATAAAAATTTAAAGATATACTTTTAAAAATGAAAGAAAAACTTATGTGAAATTATTTGTAGTAATATTTTAATGGGAATATATATATATATTCCCTCCTCCAAGTAATTGCTCTCCTCTCCTCCAAGTCCTCCTCCCCTCCTGCATTCTTTCCTTTTTTGTTCTTGGGAGAATCAAAAGGGTTTAGGGAAAAACATGGAAGGACAGAAAAATTGAATGTAATAGAGCAGTATGATGTGAAATTCCCAAAGATTCAATAAAAATATGTTGGAAAAAGAAATGGGGTATATTAATAAAGAAACCAAAATATTCCACTTCCAAGTCAACTCTGAAATGAGGGATAACATCTTGAAAAAAATAAAGCATTAATATATTGTAAACATTTACCTATCTACCATCAATCTTTCTATTTATCTATTGGGTTATTAATATAATATGCATTAAGAAGATAGATATGTGAAAATGTTATCAGTGTATGTTTAAGTAATTTTGTTTAGCACTGAAAATATCTGAGAAAAACATTTAGAAAAAATTTAGTTTTTGATCATAGTTTCTGCCCATTACTTCCTGACCTCATATGCTGACTTACAAAATTATGGGTGAAGGAAAACGTGGTGGAGAAGGAATTTTCACATTTGTTTTCTATACCACATCTGAGAAATAAAGATGATGAAATAGAGAGGATGAGATGTCACTCATCCGGTCTCTTGGGTTAGAGAACAACCCACTCAAAATGCTACTTGTTTAGAACCATAGCCATTGTGTGTTTAGAATAACAGTGGATAAGATAAACAGGCTAATGAGGAGTTTTTCTCCTTAAAACCCATGAGATATGAAGCTGTGTAATTTTGTGTGTGGTATAAATTTAATCAGATTGCCTATATTTCAGAATCAGAAATCCTTGGACCTTTTAAGTCATCAGTTCCTGAGGACAGATATTCAATTTCCAATACTCCGGTGAGTTAAAAAAAATAAGGCAATCTTGTCTAATAGGTGGAGGCACAGACCAGGGAGAGACACTCTCCTCCCCTTCCTCATCCCTCACTATCAATGGCAGATGGGAGAGCTGGTCCAGGGTTATGACAGCAGAAGTACTGGCCATGTCCAACTACAACACTCAGGAGAGTGGGTGCAGCCCTCATCTGGACAGAAGGATGGAACTATTGCTGGTTGCATGGGTTGCATGAGAGATGTATGAGAATTTGAGAGCTGGCATGCTAGCCACCTCTGACAGTCTCAAGAACAGGAAAAATTGGCCAAGCCCAAGAACTACCCAATTGGTGGATTATTGGAGTACATGAAGGGGCCCAACCAACAAGCCCAAAACTACAGGATCACCATGCCCAGGGCAACAACAGGATATCTAAGATGAGTGCCAGAAACCAGATCCCTCATACCAGACAAAATAGTCATTATAACAAACATTTGACAGCAAAGAAGTGTGGGGAAAATGAAATATTGTGGAATATACTGACAAATTACAACTTTGACAATAATTTGTTTTCTCCGTTGGGGGAGGATACAAGGGGAGAGGTGGGTCAGAGGGAGAGATTAGAGGGATTGCGGAGCATCATGTGAAATTCACAAAGAACCAACAGTTATTTTAAAAACTAAGGAAAATATTGTGAAATAATCATCCTTTAGTAGCAGGAGTTAGAACATGAACAAGGAAGAGTGACATGTAAAGAGACATTCTTGATTTGTCTCTTCTCTGAACACTAATTACAAGAATGTATGCAAATATTAACCAATGTTACTTTTTCCAGGTGGTATAGTCTGGACAAATACAGGTCTGATTCTTTGACATTGAAAAATATGCCTGTTTTCCACAAAGATATATCTTCAAAATATGATAGTTTTTCTTGATACTTAACATATTGGAAAGAAATTTTAGAAGTATATCAAGAACTATAACCAACTATTATATATGAGGTGCGTGTGAAATCAAGTGTAGTTTTTTTTTAATCAGTGGAATATTATGATACCCATTACTATTCTGGTGATATTTTAACAAATACTTTAGTGACTGTGTCACAGGTGTCAATGAGTTCAATTTTATTTGTACCTTACCGTTTTCAAAGTTCACACCAAAAATATGGAACTGAAAAACCAAACAGCGGTTTCAGAATTCCACCTGCTTGGACTGACAGACAATCACAAACTGCTGCCTCTCATCTTCACCATGTTCCTCTGCATGTATCTCACCACAGTTCTGGGAAACCTGCTTATCATCATGGCCATCAGCTCAGGCTCCCAACTGCACACTCCCATGTACTTCTTCCTCTCTATTCTCTCCATTAATGACATCTGTTACAGCACAGTGACGATACCCAAAATGCTGGTGAACATCCAAGCAGAGGACAACAGCATAAGTTATGTAGAATGTCTGTCTCAAATCTGCTTTGTTTTAATTTTTAGTGGGATGGAAAATTTTCTCCTGGCAGTGATGGCCTTTGACCGCTATGTGGCCATTTGCAAACCCCTCAGGTACACGGTCATCATGAACCCTTTTTGCTGTGCCCTGATGGTTCTACTGTCACTTTTCCTTAGCATTATGGATGCCCTAGTACACATTCTGATGGTTTTGGGGCTTTCCTTCTGTGGGGAACTAGAAATCCCACACTTTTTCTGTGAGCTGGCTCAAATTATCAAGCTTGCCTGTTCTGATACATTTCTTAACAATTTCTTGATATTTGTTGCAGATTTTGTCCTCGGGGGTGGTCCTATCTGTGGAATTGCTTGTTCATATATTTACATTGTGTCCTCAGTCTTGAGAATGCCATCTTCTGGAGGAAAGCACAAAGCCTTTTCTACTTGTGCATCACATCTGTCTGTTGTTTCCTTGTTCTATGGGACTGGTTTTGGGGTGTACATCAGTTCTGCAGTGACAGATTCTCACAGAAACACAGTAATGGCTTCTGTGATGTATAGTGTGGTTCCTCCATTGTTAAACCCCTTTATTTATAGTCTAAGAAATAGAGAAATGAAGGAAGCCTTGAAGAAACTTGCTGGTAGACTCATTTATCTTGTGTGATGTATCCAATGGCATTCATGTGGCATTTTAGAGAAACAAATAACAAAAAAAAGGGCTAAGCAAAAACTTGTCCACTTCCTTCCAATCACTAAAACGACTGGAATGTGTGATGACTTTGCATATTTCAACTCATGTTCTCATGTTAAAGTTTGCTTCCCTTATATTGTCTATATTAGTCTTCACCTATCTCTTTAGTTCTGAGAGTAGTTGCTTAATCCACAACACACAAAAATGCATCCTAAAATTAGTTGTCATAGTATTATATTTTAAGTATTAATTTCTCAAAATTAGCTACAGCTGGTAACCTGTATATGTTATGGATACCACTGAAACAAAACAGCATCTATGTGATAGTAATATTGGTGACCAAAGACCTGGAACATACTTTACTGAAAACTATCAGTTAGTTTAGTTGCACAATGCTTTAAAATGAATGACAAAAGTGCCCCGAGTCCAAAAGTATAAATAAATCTTTACAGTTTTGTACTATAATAGAACACTTTTGAGTTTTCTACAACTATATATAAAGGAAGGAAGATATATAACATATTATAGCTAAATATCACTTGATTATTTATTAAATTCTAAGACTGCTTTTCTTTATAACTACCATGAGTTCAGGAAAACTGTGGGTGTGAAATTAAATATGAAGTGAAATACATATAATTTTAGCCCTTTTCTTGGCTACACCAAGTCTTAAATCTGGAATAATTGCTGTACTACATCCCTGTGCTGGACTTAATGACAACACTATGTGTATGTCTGTTTTTTTGTTTGTTTGTTTTCATCTTTAAGATGTGATTGCAGTGGGTAGCAATGCTACAATATATGACACTACATTCATGCACATATAAAGGAAGAGGAAATGGTCCAGGGCTTTTGAAGAAACAAAGAGTACATGGCCTAAGAATAAGAAGGTGGTGGAGTGATAATGGGTAAACTAGAAGGGAAGTAAATTGGGTAGATTTGATCAAAGCTTATGTTATGTATGTGTAAAATATGCACTTAAATGATATAATTTATTGGAATATGATTATAGGTAATATATTCAAAACAGTTTTTATAATATACAATGTATCATTAAATTTCATTAGTCATCTATAGGTAGCTTTAACAATATATATTTATTGTTTCTTATTGCATTTTTCTGAATTTTATATATTTTATTGTACCATATATTGAGGAATATGGTGATTTTCATTTCCAAGTAAATTGTATATAAAGATAGATGTGACCATGTGGTTATGTAACAAAGAGAATGCTGGATTACTGTAGTGTGTAAGATTATTCTTATGAATTTGTGGATAAATGGATTGAGCTGGAAATGATCATAACGAGTGAGTTAACCCAGAAGCAGAAAGACTCAAATGGTATATACTCACTTATATCTGCATACTAGCCCAAGGGGCATGTCCCACGAAAGCCTTCTCTTTCAAGGAAACTGGGACAGAGGGGAGGACATCCTAATGGGAATCTAGATGAGAGAAGCATGGGAGAATAGCAAAGTAGAAGGATCCAGAGGGTTCTAGAAGCCTACAAATAGAACATTATGATAGGCAGATTTGGGCCCAGGTGTCCCGCTCAAACTAAGGCATCAGCCAAGGACAATACAGGCAGTAAACTTTAAACCCCTACTCAGATCTAGCCAATGGACAGAACATTCTCCACAGTTGAGTGCAGAGTGGGATATGACTTTCTCACATACTCTGGTGCCTCACATTTGACCATGTCCTCTGGAGGGGGAGACCTGGTGACACTTAGAGGAAGGACAGCAGGTTACCGAGAAGAGACTTGATACCCTATGAGCATATACAGGGGGATGTAATCCCCCTCAGGAACAGTCATAGGGGAGGGGAATAAGGGGAAAATGGGAGGGAGGGAGGGAGGGAGGGAGGAACTGGAAGATACAAGAGATGGGATAACCAGTGAGATGTAACAAGAAGAAATTAATTTTTAAAAAAAGAAAAAATAGATTATTCTTATGTGAAAGTCCATTGAGTAGGAAGAGGAGTCTTGGACATTATGACATACTTTTGATATCTGAGGTTACCATATTTAATATGCATAATAAGAAGTAAATATCTCATATTAAAGTAAATTGTAAGGTTCTTTCACAACCCCACAATGAAAACTAACTTCTACTGTGACAGAACACACAAAACCAAACACAAATACAGAAGAAAAAGCAGTTTAAAGCTGAGATTTAGAAATAAGTATGACATTCTTAAAGAAAAAGAATTGACAACAGGATAAAATGAGTTTCTTTTAGGAATAAAGGAAAGCAGGAACTGATATAATCTCTCTTAACATAAAATTTTATTTATTATTTGGGAATTTCAAACAACACTCCACAAACATACTTGCTTCTCATTCTTCCCAGGTCCAGCCTCACCAGATTGGCTCCTCCCCTGCAAATAGAAAAAAATACACCACATATAATTTGGTTTCCCTTATACTCATTAGAATATACTCAGATTCTCAGTGACCAGTCATTTAAAAATAATTGAGCCTTCCCCTACTCATGACCAGAAGCCATCACATATGAATATCTGCACTTCTGCATCCTTATTACATTTTGTAAGGACTTTTTTCAATGGGAGTCTTTCAATTAGGAGATAGTAGGCTACAATTTCTGTCACCCTTCATCAACAACCAGAAGAAAGTGATCATGTAATCTTCATTTTCTTTGACTAAGCATACTCTTGCATTTGGTAGTGTTTATTGTGGAGACTCTTTACTAGTTAAAAGGCCAAGTATAAATAAACTCTATGAGTGTTCAGCTGTTGATGTATGTTCTATGTCAACCTTCTAAAACCTGAAACTCAGAGAATCATCCAAAGGAGAAGTCAGAGAGAATGGAAGACCCAATACGTGTGAATGAGACTACTGGACAGGAAAATCAACTCACAGAAACTGCATTTTCCAGATGGTACAAAAGCAGCATAAGACCAACCCAGTAAAGATGGCAGAATGATGGAGTGTATGGTTCCTGAAGACCTGGGGGTGATATTGGAAGTTTATGACTGCTGACAGAAGATGGAGACTCTATCTGAGGACAGAGCAACTGGTAGGTTTTTAATTTCCATATGGGTCACCACTTACCCATGTCAAAATGGTGAACATTAACTGGATTCAGTGCATTAATAATAATCATTACAAAGAAGACATGAAGATAGGAGGCAAATCGTCAGTGGTCTAATGTTGAAGAACGGCAGTGGTGGATGGGTATATAAATCGTATAAATATATAACACTTTTAAACTAAACTAAAAATATTATTGAATGAAACAAAACAATATATGGCCAAATAATTCCCATGTGCCTGGTCCTAGGGAATTAAGGAAAATGTGAGAATGTAAACTGCTACAGTACAGGTACCACATTAACTAAGTGTGTGGTTTTGTGATATGGACTGAATCTGTTCCTATGAAGAGTTTAAATGTGGGTTGCCAACTTTGTTGGGGCTTAAGAATCCATCTATGTCTTGTCTGTGTGAATAATTTTGCTTCACCTGAAGAACAATTCCTCTATTCTTCTTAACATCTCTTGCCATGCCATTCTACCTCTTTTCTCCATCTCTACCTCAATTTAAAACACACACACACACACACACGAGAGAGAGAGAGAGAGAGAGAGAGAGAGAGAGAGAGAGAGAGAGAGAGAGAGAGAGAGAGAGAGAAGGACAGACATATAGACAGAGACAGATACAGAGACAGATACAGAGACAGAGATACTTTCAAAAGATTTCCAGTGCAAAATTAGTATTCTGCTTCCCAAGAAGTTTGGATATGGTTTATTATAAAATTGAATGTGAGTGCTCATGATGCAGAAACATAAGTTCAGGTTTCTACAAATACCATGTTTCACAAGACAACTTATCCATGTGAAAATGGTGAGCATTAACCAGAATCATTGCATTATTAATAAGAATTACAAAGAGATATAAAGTTTGGAGGGAAATGGCAGACAGACTCTAAGAGAAGTTGAAGAGAATGAGGAATTGATGGGCATATACCTGTATACATATATGAAACTTTAAAAATAAAGGTATTTATTAAATGAAACAAAGCAAAATAGGGCCAAATAATTCCCTAATACCTGCTAGTTCAGGTTTCTAGAAATACCACCATGGTAATACCTTTATTGTGCTTTTTTATAGTAAAGAACAATAAGAAGGTTACAACTTGAGATATGAGTTTAAAACATTGGTGAAACCACCAGATAGTCTCAGTGGAGCTGGCAAATCTCTACTACAGGTGTTAAATGATATCTGATTATATTCTTATCATTTAGATTAGTATGAGCAAGTATTTTTTAAGAATACATTTAAATATTTGCTTGATTTTGTTTGGTCCATCACACAGATGTTATGAGATATCCATGAATGGCCATTTAAAGTCTGTCAAAGGCAATAAAACTAGCCCAAGATATTTTGATCTTAGTCTGCTATTTTTTCAGGGGGATAAATATTCCCAATCTGTAGACTGCTGTTATGTTCTATTGACAGTGTCCTTTGCCTTGGGGAAAGTTTTCAGTTTTATGAGGTCCCATTTATTAATTGTTGAACATAGTCCCTGTTCTGTTTAGAAAGTTATTCCCTGCACCATTTAATTCAAGGCTATTCCCCACCTCCGCTTCTCAGATTTAGTATATCCAATTTTATTGAGGTCTTTGATCCATGCATTTTATGCAGGGTGATACATATTGATCTATTTGAATTCTTCTACATGCAGAGTCCAATTAGACCTGCATCATTTGTTCAAGATGCCTTGCTTTTTTAATTGTATGATTTTGTTTCTTTTTCAAAAATCAAGTGTCCATAGGTATGTGGGTTTATTTCTGGGTCTTTGATTTGATCCCATTGATCAACCTGTTTGATTTTATACTAATATGATGCACATTTTATTAGTATTGCTCTATAGTACTGCTTGAAGTCAGGGATGTTTATACCTCCAGAGGTTTTATTTTACAGGATTTTGAGCTATTCTGGATTTTATGTTTTTTTCACATGAAGCTGAAAATTGTTCTCTCGAGGTCTGTGAATAATTTTGTCGGAATTCTGATGAGAATTTCTTTGAACCTGTAGATTGTTTTTGGTAATGTGCCCATTTTACTATGTTAATCCTACTGGCCCATGAGCATGGGAGACCTTTCAATCTTCTTATATCTTCCTCCATTTCTGTCTTCATACACTTAAAGTTCTTGTTATACAGGTCTTTCATTTGCTTACTTAAAGTTACAACAAGATAATTTATATTATTTGTGGCTATTATGAAAGATGTTTTTGACCTAATATTGTTTTCAGCCTGTTTAGGATATGGAGCCTGAGATCATGAACTTTGTAGCAAAGTGGGACTGCCAATGGAGGTAGAAAACATCACACCACATCCATAAAACCTTTTACCTAAAATTTGTCTTTTCTACAATAAATATAGGAATTGAGATGGTGCAGAATTGGAGGGAATAGCAAGCCAATGATTGGCTAGACTTGTGACCCATGCTATAGGAAAGAGCAAACCCCAGAAACTATTAATGGCACTCTGCTATGCTTACAGACAGGAGCAGAGCATAACTGCCTTCTGATAGGCTTCATGCAAAAGTTCTGAAAACAGGTACAGATATTCACAGCCAAACAATAAGCCAACCCTCTTTCACAATTTTGTAAAAGAGACTGAAGAAGGATTAAAGGAGTCATAGAAGTCAAGGAAACCACAAGAAACCCTACAGAGTAAACTAACTTAGGCCCAGAGAGGCACAAAGAGACTGACCCATCAACCAGACAGCAAACATGGGTTGGACCTAAACCCCTACACATACTTTGCAGATGTGTAGCTTGGTCATCATGTGGGTCCCATAACAATGAAGGTAGGTCCTGCCTTTGACTCTGTTGTATAACTTTGAGTATATTTCCCATGACTGGGCTGCCATTTCTGGACTCATTGGTGGGGGAGGATGCACTTAATCTTGCTGGCACTTAAGGTGTCAAGCTGGGTTGCTAACACTTTGGGTCCTCTCTTTCCCTGAGAAGAAGCAGAGGGGAGAATTTAAGAGAGGGGCATGAGATTTAGACTTGGAAGAGAGGAGGGAGAGGTTCTGTACCAGGCTCTAAAGTGATTAAATAAATAAATAAATAAAAATAAACAAACAAACAAACAATAAAATTCTGAGGCATTCTGCTTTCTGGATTAGGCAACTGATGGACTTTGTGAATGTTCACTATGCAGGTGACAATTGTTCAACTATCATTCACTATGATTTAAGTCAGTCTAGTTACTTGTCATATTTTAGTATATTTTATGTACTTTTAAAATAAATAGATATTTTATTCTTTTTGTATTCACATAGAACCATGCTGAATGCATAAATTGATTCTAAAAACTTGTGCTTTCAATTAATAATGCCATCATGCTAAATTAATACATATAAAATGTTAAAGGTTGATATGGTGGTATATGACTTTAATCCACACCTGAAAAGCAGAAGAAATAGATGAGTTCAAGTTCATCTTTGGATACATGAAAGTATGAAAGTCTGTGTTACATAATTTTATTTGATAGATTCAAATAAAATGCAGAAATTAAAGCTTATAACATAAGTAACCTTATGTTCATATTCTGAAGTCATCATTGACTCAACACAATTGAAAATCAAGAAAATGACCTCAAATCCTTAGTAATGAAAATGATAATTGAGGAAACGAATAAAATCCATAACCAAATGCATAAAGACACAGCCAAACAGGTGGAAGACATAAAAGAGGCCTATAGAGATGCACTGGAAAAAATTCAGGAAAATAAAAATAACCAGATGAAGGAAATCAATAAAACAGTTCAAGATCTGAAAAAGAAAATGGAAAAAAATAGTAGAGGCACAGACTCCAAGGCTCAGAAAATATCTTCAATAAAATCATAGAAGAATATTTCCCCAATTTAAAGAAGATGCATATGAACATACAAGAGGCCAACAGAACACCAAATAGAATAGACCAGAAAAGCAAATCTTCCTGAGACATAATAATAAAAACACAAAATATACAGAACAAATAAAAGATATTAGAAGTGGCAAGAGAAAAAGGCCAAGTAGCATACAATGGCAAACCTATCAGAATTACACCCAACTTCTTAGCAGAGACCATAAAATCCATAAGGGCCTGGAGAGAGGTCCTGCAAACCCTAAGAGACCACAGATGCCAGGCCAGACTACTATACCTAATGAAACTATTAATAACCACTGATGGAAAAAACAAAATATTCCATGAGAAAAACAAATTAAAACAGTTCCTTTCCACAAAACTGGCTTTATAGAAGTTTCTAGAAGGAAAACTCCACTCCAGAGAGACAAGCCACAACCTAAACTACACAGGAAATAGATGACTACACCATCACAAAAACACAACCACACAAACTCTCTACTGTAACCAACATCAAAATTTAAGGGACTTAACAGTCACATGACATTAATATCTCTAAATGTACAATGGTCTCAATTTTCCAATAAAAAGACACAGACTAACTGAATGGATGCATAAACAAGATCAAACATTCTTCTGCATTCAAAAAACAAATCTCACCCTAAAGGGCAGACATTATCTCAGGGTAAAAGGCTGGAAAAAATATTTCAAGTAATTGGTCACATGAAGCAAGCTGGTGTAGCCATTTTAATATCTAATTAAATAGACTTCCAAACAAGATTAATCAAAAGTGATGAAGAAGGACAGTTCATACACATCAAAGGTAAAATCAGCCAAGACAACATCATAATTCTGAACACCTATGCTCCAAACACAAGGGCACCCACATTTATAAAAGAACTATTAACAAAGCTTAAACCACACATCAATCCCCACACATTAATAGTGGGAGACTTCAACACCCCACTTTCACAGAAGGATAGGTCAATGAAATAGTAAGTAAGCCAAGAAATTACATATTTAGCAACATCATGAATCAAGTAGATCTAACAGATATTTACAGAACTTTTCACCCAAACACAAAGGATTATAGCTTCTTCTCATCACCTCATGGAACCTTCTCCAAAATTGATCACACATTAGGTCACAAAGCAAGCCTCAACAGGTACAAGAAGATTGAAATAACACCTTGCATCCTATCAGATCATCATGGCTTAAGGATGAACAGAATGTCCGACCAGGACCTATTTCTTTCATCTCCATACAATAGGGGGGAAACAGTAAAGAGAGGTGATTTCAAAATATCTGCTATAGTGCTAGAGATAAGACTGGAAATGTGAATTTAGAGAAGCAGGAGAGGATGAAATATACAGACAGCCTACATTCTCTCCTGGCATGAATGGTCTGTGGGTTAGCAGGGTGGCCTGGTGGATTTTGAAGTTGATATAAAGTGATGACTGAAGGGAGGAAAATTATGAAAGCTGGTCTATGAGATCAAAAGGAGATGGGCACAGGGATGGAGGGAAGGGTGTCAAAGGTGCTCTTCTGAAGAGCTGGAGAAAGCACTGAGAGATTGGTTTTTGATGGAAGGAGAGATAAGAGAAGATCTTCAGGCAGCCTACCTGGTATTCTGGAAGAAGTGGTCTGTACCTTAGAAGGAGGACATGTTGGAAATGGTGGCTGGAATAAAGTGAGAAGTGGAAGGCTAGAAGGAGATGGATGATTGCATCCTCAAGAGATGTGAGTTGGTGCTGTAGCTGCTGTTCTTTTCTTTTTTTAAATTTTATTTTGTTAATTTATTCTTGTTACATCTCAATGGTTATCCCATCCCTTTATCCTCCCATTCCTTCCTCCCTCCCATTTTCCCCTTACTCCCCTCCCCTATGACTGTGACTGAGGGGGACCTCCTCCCCCTTTATATGTTCATAGGTAGCCTGCTATCCTTCCTCTGAGTGCCACCAGGTCTCCCCGTCCAGTGGATGTGGTCAAATGTGAGGCACCAGAGTATGTGTGAAAGTCATACCCAACTCTCCACTCAACTGTGGAGAATGTCCTGTCCATTGGCTAGATCTGGGTAGGGGTTTGAAGTTTACAGCCTGTATTGTCCTTGGCTGGATTGAACTAGAAATGATTATAATGAGTGAGTTAACCCAGAAGCAGAAAGAGTCACATGGTATATACTCACTTATATCTGAATACTAGCCCAAGAGGCATGTCCCATAAAAAACTTTACTTACCATGAAAGTGCTGTTCTTTTCTATATCTAGGGTTGAGACTAGGAGATAAGATTTTGAGAGGAGGAGGAAATGCAGATCTTTGTTCAGCACACCCTTTCCCCTGGCTTTCTAGGCAGGTATTTTCCCAATGAAAGCCTTGTAGCCTAGAATAATGGAATGCATTGAAGGAATGAAGGTTGGAAGAGAAGATCTATGTGAATGAATAGGGATGGGGTTAGAACAAAACATGAGACAAGAGTGAGCTTTCTACTACAGAGCTGAGGATGAGCACTGGGTAGTTGAGATCTGTAGGATCAGAAACAGAAATTCACCCTGTGGATACATTCTTAGCTCACTTATATGGGTACACATTTCACAGGAGGAAAGAAAACAGAGCCCAATCCACTTTAGTATGTCATAGAGACATAATTGCTGGAGTTATGCTGAAAGTGCTGAGACTGGGCTCCACAACTCTACCTTTTTTCTTGTTTTTGCCTTTCTGTGATTTCTGTCTATTGCAAATAGAACTTTCCTTGATGAAGCGTGATAAATATATGCTTACCAGTGTGTAAAAGGACAAATATTTAGAATACACTGAGGGTTTTCACAAGTAATATATTGACTTAGCATTTTTTCTATTATCTACCTAGCACCTATCTATTTATCATCTATCATCTATTATTTATCTATATATGTCCATATATAATATATATGTGCTAGATGATATGTGCTAGACAATATGCAATATGTGATATATACAGTCAATATATGACACATAACACATTCTACAGATATATGGTTTATAATTAATATATGATATGTAATATATGACATACTTATTGGACATACAGGCCATTTTTAAAGAAATAGAACAATTCTATGAGAGAATTTTAAGGAAGGAAAAGTAGAGGGAAATTATGTAATTATTTTAATCTCTAAGATAAAAGTAATAAAACTAATCAGACATCATCAAGTTAATTTTCTAAATATATGTGCAAAATTAATGTATTGTCATAATGGAAGTTGCCAACGATAATGTTCTGCAATGAAAAGTGGTTTTGGTGAATAATTACTATTGGGAAAATAATTGTTTCATTGAAATATTTCTATATACTCAATTACTGGATATTCTTTCATTTATTAACCCATATTTCCTCCATTAACATCTTTTTTCTTTTGTAACCTTTAATTGTCATTATTTCTTTCATGTCTTTACTTTCCCACATTTTACATATGAAAGAAAATATAACATCTATTTTAATCAAATTGGCTTATTTTACTTACAATAATACTATACAATCATTTTCAATTCTAAAATTTTAAGGTATGTGTTATAAAAGTTAAGTATTTTTTTATTTCAAAATTTTTGTTATCTAATTTTATGCAATTGTGAACAAATCCTTTCAATACTCTCCTATGTGTATTTTGAGTGTAAACAAACATACTTTTTCACTGGTCACAAAAAGGTAGTATTTCCTTGACTGGATTACACAAAGCAAATTTAATAGGTAGGTTTATATTTCCCAAGTAGAAGTTCTTTTCTTTCTTCAGGTTATAAAATTTAGGTAACATATATAATGTTATGATTAATCCATGAAAAATTAATAATATACATTTTCAAGACAAAGTTTGTCTCAATTATTTTTTATTCTCATCATCTCTATGTTCCTATTGTCCCTAATGATGTAATTCTTTTGTAACCTCCCTTAGGCTGCTTTTTCTCTTCCATGTCTCTTGTGTCATTTGCATTTTCCTTACTTCTTTATGACATACTAGATACTATTAATAGTTTTATTATTCTCCAAATATATTTAATTTTAATTTAATATGATTAGTTTGAAATATTATTGTATTTATTTAAATTTTAAATTTAATTCAATTATTTTTATATTGAAAAAAAATTTCCTTTTCTGAATTATTTGTAATTTTGTACCATTGTATATTTTATATTTGTATTACCCTTTGTGTTTTTTTATAATGTGTTCAATCACTAATACCCATTAACAGTTGTTTCATTTATGTGTAATATAAAACAAATGCATGTTCATAAAATATTTTTGGTAAGTAATATATGTATAGTATATAATTTTCATATTTCACAATTCACTCTGGCATATTGAGAGGTTTTTAATTTACAAATTTCACCTTAGTGTAGGGGAACTTTAATCTACACACCTTTAATCCCTCTGGCTGGAATACAGGAATGCCCTTACTACACACATTTAATCCAAAACAATGTAGATAAAGTTAGCTTTTAGAAGGAAGCATGCATGTTTGAAAGTGATAGTTAATTGTGGGGCAGACAAAGAGAACATCAGAGATATATTTGCCTGTATGATCCTGAGATACAATATGTCCAACTCACATGAGAATAGAGAGGAAAAAGAGCTTACTTAAGAGAGAGCATTGCAGAGGAAGAGAGAGAGAGGAGGCAGTGAAAAATGAGAGTTTTATTGTTACAAGTTGAAGAGAGAACAAACTAAACACTGGTGGAGACAGAATAAGCCAGAGAATGAGATGGATCCAGAAGATTAGAACATATTACTAGAGTTAGTTTGATGTCAAACACAGAAATTCAGTCAGAAAATGAGAGAAGCAAGTTTGAATTATTCAGCTTGGAGAGGAGTTTGAGCCAGAACAGTTGAGTTGTACCTGTCACTGAGTGATCAGAAAGGGTGAGCTTATTGCAGGTTTTTCACTTATATCACTTAAAGTTTAATTAAAACATGGAGAGATGGCTCAGAGGTTAAGAGCACTGTCTGTTCTTCCAAAGGTCCTGACTTCAATTCCCAGCAACCACATGGTGGCTCACAACCATCTATAATGAAATCTGGTGCCCTCTTCTGGGATGCAGGCACACATGGGGGCAGAATACTGTATGAATAATAAATAAATGAAACCTTTTTTTAAAAAGGACATGGAAACACCCATATAGCTTAAGACTGTTGTCTTTTTGCTGGAGCATTGTGTTAGCTACTTATCTAAACTTATTGTGATTTCTTGGCCATCCTGGTTATCCATGTGTTTCTTACTACCTGCCTTCAACTCTGTCCATCTCGCTTCTTCCTCTTTGTATCACTACATATCTCTTATGCCGTCTCTATTTTCTATATATTCTTTTGAGAGTTAGTCATATCCTACCTCTGACTTATTCTCTCAAAAATTTCTCTGATTTGTCACTTTGTTTGCCCCTCAATTAGACAACATGTTTAAACATGGATGCTTCCTTCTCCAAAATAACCTTACCTACATTGTATGGGATTAAACGTGTGTACTGAGCATGTTTCTGTATAAATATGTGCTGGATTAAACTTTCTCATAGACATCCCATTGAAATAGGTAAAAATCCAGATCCTTGTTTGTGGTCAGGCATGTAATGCAAATGCCTAAATGTCTAGTTGGTGTGTGTATTTATAAAGATCTAATTGTACTTTTATAAACAGAAATAGGGTATAAGTTCAGAAGAAAAACACTGGATTATAGAAATATTAGAATGGAAGTCAAGGAATGGATTATGTTGAGTAAGAGGTTTTACCTATATTTCCACAGATGATGACAGACTATGAGTTCACATCAAAATTCTACTGATCTAAATAAAAGAAGCTTCCACATGAAAGAAGCTACTCAGGCATGAAAGAAACACAGAAAGGTACCAATGCATACAATGCAGAAAACTAATTCATTGTGCATGGAGAAAGCTCAACAAACCAGATGAAGAAGGACAGATCTTTCATCAGAATGGCAGACTGGAAAACCTTGGTGCTAAAATGAACATTTGCTGACTGACAGATGATCATGACCACAGTTATAAAGGATCATCACATCAACAGATCTTCATGAATATACTCATACTGTGAAGTTTGATACTGATAACTGGTTCTGTTGTAATTGTTAAACTGTGTACAATTTTCAGCTTAGAAAGAAAGAGGAGAGGTGTAGAAGAATTTTTATCCACCAAAATGGATGTTCTTGCAAGAAATAATCTCCAAACACTTTCTAGATCTATGTGATCCAGCTGGAATGCTGGCAGGCTCTGGATTACAATATGATCTGGCTGGAATATAGGTACATGCTGAGTACAAATCCTTAACCACAAACAGTCAATACAGGTAACATTTTTTTATAGAAGGAAGCAGGCAGGTTTGAAATTGATGTCTAATTGAGGGACAATCAGTGATGAATCAGAGAAAGAGTTGACAGAATAGGTCAGAGATAGGATATGACCAACCCTCTGGAGAACAGCACAGGAAAGAGTAACTACTTTAGGCCAGCAAGCAAAAGTAACATGATTTTTTTTTTGCCAGGGGAATGAGACAGATTCAAAAATATTAAAAGAAATTGCCAGAATTAGTTTGAGGCCAGGAAGAACAATCCAGTCAGAAACCAAGGGAAGTCAATTTGAACTTATCAGTTTGGAGAGAAGTTTGGGTCAGTCAAACCAACCAGCCAGAGTTCAGAAAGGCTTGAGAATTGTTCCCCTCTCATCCCTTCATTTGAGGATATAAAAAAACTTACAGGCTGGAGAGATGGCTCAGTAGTTAAGAGCACTGTCTGCTCTTCCAAAGGACCTGGATTCAATTCCCAGCACCCACATGGCAGCTCACAACTGTGTGTAACTCTAGTTCCATATGATCTGACATTCTCAGAACAATGCACATAAAATTAAATAAATAATTTTTCAAACTTTACAGGAATGCATCCCATTTATATTCCCTCACTCATCTCCTCCTTGTCCTGCCCTCCCTCCCTCTCCTCCTCTCTCACTCCCCTAGTCTTCAAAAAAGGAGAGCCCTCCTTCCCTACCATCTGACTCCAGCCTCCCAACTCTCATCAGGATTGTCTGCATACTTTTCCTCTGTGTCCTAGTAAAGCTACCTTGGCAGTGAGAAAGCAACAGAGTTCCTGTCAGAGACAGCCCCGGCTCTCCATATTAGGACACCGACATGGAGACAGATCTGCGTATCCACTACATCTGATCAGGGAGGTTATATCCTCTCCATGAATAGTCCTTGGTTGTTGCACCAGTTTCTGAGACAATCCTGAGCCCAGATTTATTTGATCTGTTGGTCTCCTTCTAGGACTCCTGCCCTCTCTGTGTCCTTATATCCCCGAACTCTTCCATAAGGCTCCCTGTGTTCTGCCTAAAGTTTGGCTGTGAATTTCAGCATCTGCTTCTGTCCCCTGCTGGATGGAGTCTTTTTGGAGATATATGTGGTAGGCTCCTATCCTGGCCCCTCTCTTCAACCACGTCTGGTTTCTATACTACTTGCCCTTAGAATGAGGACTAAGCATCCTCTATAGGTTCCTCCTTGTTATTTAGAAGCTGTCACCAGTAATCAATTCTCTCTTTTTCTTTTATTTTCTTTTATATTCTTTTCTCTTTTTTATTTTTTATTTTTTTTGGAGGGATAAAGGTAGTAAGATGTGTGAGTTTTCCTGGCAAATAATATCTTATTTTTAGGAAGCCTGATAGCATCACATCAAATGTTTCACAAAGGTTGTGCATCTTTTTTTCAGCATTTAAATTTCTTCAAGAAATATTAGATCTTAATTATAATGGCAAATACTTTTAGTTTTGTGGTGGCAATAGTTTTAACCACCCTGTGATATTATCATTGAATTTTCAAAATGCTTAATAAACTCATTTCATATTGCATGCTTGAAAATAGTCATCTGAAGCCCAGCCTTCTGGCCGCACATTTTTTAGTCCCATGGCCCATAGCAAAGTATCATATTTTAGTGCACCATCAGCAAATAAATGAAGCACATTCCCTTTTTACTTACAATGTAATTTCAGTAAATGATAATTTTCAAGTACGTGCAATCTAGAGTAAGTTTGAAGTTATAAAAACATTTGTATCAGCAACACACCAAATATTGGGACTACTAATAGATTACTATATGTGTAAGCACAGGTGATGTTAATAATACATCATGCCTGGTATATTTACTATAGGATTTTGATAGGATTATCATTAGCTGAAAAAATTGGGAGAAGAGATAAAGAAAAACATGAAAAGGCAAAAAGGTGGTTTCCTCATGAATAGGATACATTTTTTCATGGGCTAATATTTTTCAATATTCACCTGTTGTATTATTAGTAGCCTAGCAAAACAATCTACATATAAGCATGTCTGGAGATGACAAACTTAATAGTTTTTATTGTTCCTTGTAAATCTACCCAGGTGGGAGAAATTTTCCAAATCACTATCAGCTTGATTTATTTGCATCATGCTACCAAGCAATTGCAGTCTTAATAACTGGCTCTAGAAGGCATTCCCCTCTCTTCCACATTGGAAATGTTTACATATTTCTCAGATGCTTTTTGAAATCTGACAATTAGTCAATGCTTTCTATTATACCACAATTTCAGTTAAAAAAAAAGTTTACAAGGAGTTAGAAGGGATGAAACTCCTGACAATCTAACAATGCTTCAGAAGTTTGATCTAGTGAAATTGGTATGAATTTGATTAAAATACCATATATAGAATTTTTTGTTAAGAAGCCAAGAGGCTCTGCTGGCCTGATGAAGCTAGGCATCTCAGTGTAGAACTGCAACTGGAAATTTAGTCTCTTTTCCTTCTCAAGGGCCTTGTGAGATTTTTTTTTAATGTTTAGTTATTTTCACCTTTGTGAGAAACCATTTCATCAAAGGAAAAACTAGCAATAGTACCTTCAAAACAAATCCTCATTACATGAACTCTGGTGAATTCATTCAATAACATGGATTACAACAAGTCTGATGTGCAGTCTATCTTTCCAAAGAATTGCAAAATCGTGGGTTGCTCTGTTGATAGGGTTTTGTCTTCATACCATATGTTACCTAGAGAAATGTCTGAGTTTCTACAGCTGGAGAGGGTGTCTGAATGAATTCTAGACAAGTTATAGATATTAATTTGGCTGCAAATTCAAAAGTGAACTGAGGAAATGCATATGTGTAGCAGACTGACCCCGCTCTTCTACTTTCCTCTATTCAGATCCTCCTTTCACTTGCACTAGGAAATTGAATGGTACTATTATCAAAATGAATATGATTTCCAGCACCTATTTCTCCTCCTCTTCTTATTGCTATTTCTGTGGTTCCTTCTTCTTGCTAGGATGTGTCAGGAAACTCTTCAGAAGGGTAAAAACTGCATTCTACTAGAAGAGTGAGGAGTACCATACCTTTGTTTTATACAATAGTATAAACAAGTATTTATACATGTTTGTAATATTGATGTAGGTTCTTTACTTTCAACAAAAACATAATTCCTATAAGTGGGTAGGCCACATCAACTCTTTTCAGAAACTTGCATTTATTGGATTGGAGAAATTTTCTTTCTTTTTATTATTTCTCCAATTATCTGTTATGTATAGGGGTTAATAAAGGCCAAGTAATGTCTGTCACACACACACACTCACACACACACATACACACACATGAGAGAGAGAGAGAGAGAGAGAGAGAGAGAGAGAGAGAGAGAGAGAGAGATTCTCCAGCTCTTTCAGAATGATGGTAAAAATTGGAAAAGTGTGCATATTGCTAAGGGATTATTACCTTAGGAAACATATACATATATACATATAACAGTTGACATTAGAACACAGGTCACCTCATATAATTTAATACGTTCCCTTGTTGTAAAAGAAAATGAGACACTATAGCAATTTCAGGTGTATGACTATAACATTGTAAGAAATGATTATCACTATCAAACCACTTCCATGTTCTCTGGGAGCCAAGTACTATTTTTCTCTAAGGACATCTCTATTAAAAAGCCCAATTATTTCAATCTATTATAAAGTTAGTCAGTCTTGCTTGAAGATTGCCTTCTGATCTTTTCTTCATAGATTTTGAGTTGTTTTCCTTATTTAGCTATTTTTGGTGTACATTTATATTTTATAATAACATGCTATGCATCTCATGAGAATAGGGGTCATTAGGAAAAAAACAGAGACTCCATCAATTATAGTCAAATACATATAGAGGTAATTACCCTAACAGATTGTTTTCATTCCCAGCAACGTTAACTAAGTGAGTTCAGTTGAAAGGCAACATTTTCTAACTATTGCTAATGACTACCTGTCTGGTTACTTACTACCTGCCACAGGTGATCTAATAAGTAAAAGTGAGCACACCTACTTACAAAATCAAGGAAAATTTGGGCCACATTTAGGCATAAACCGTTATCATTTGAAAGAATTTCATTATTAAGCTTACAGTACAGTTAAGTGGCCAAAGCACTCTTCATTCAAGCATAAGGATCTGAGTTTAAATTATAGAAGAAATATTTTTTAAACATCAGGGATTTTGGTGTGTTCCTGTGCTCCCAGAATTGGGAAGTAGAGGTATATGGATTTTACTGGAGCATGCTTGCAAAACAGCCTTCATTACACCTGTCTTAAAAAATTAAAAAAAAAACTATAAGGTGCCTAAGGACCGAGGAGTAGGACCTGAGTTGGCTATCTCACATATACCTGAATGCACATGCATGCATGTGCATATGAGCTCACAACACATATCTGCACCTGAAGATGCATAAATACACAATATTTGGACAGACAAAATAAACTTATTATAATTTTTATTGCTAATTCTGTACTAATGAGCATTTGCAAAGATGGTCAAATAAGCTATCAGGTAATATACATATCTTGTCTTGTCAAAACACTGACTGGTGATATTTGTTATCACATTTCCTCATATGTCCAAGTCATATGTCCTTTTTTTCTCTACCTTCCTTCATTCTTTCCTTCCTTCTTTTCTATCTTCTTCATTATTTTGTTTCTTTCTCTCTTTCTTTCTCTGTCTTTCTTTTCTAGTAAAAATAGAAATATCTACAAATAAATATAAATACAAATATATAGCTATATATAGTATATTCTGTTTTCAATAGCACATTTCCCTCCCTCAAATATGCCCAGCTCCCTTCACTTCTTTTCTCTTCAGATCCCTTCCTTTATTTCCCCTTTAGAATAGAGAAGACCTCCTAGGGGTGAGAGCCAAACAAGACAAACCAAGATACAATAACACTAGGCAAATCCCCTCATATAAAGCTGGACAAGGTATTCCAATAGGAGAAAAAGTGTGCCAAGTTCAAACTAAAGAGACATGCATCTGCTCGCACTGTTAGGGGTTGTCTAACAGAAGTACCAAGCTAACACCAATAACATATACACAAAGGACCTAGTCCAGACACATGACGGCTCTATGATTGCCACTTAAGTCTCTGTAAGTCCATGTGAACCCTAATTAGTTAATTCAGAGGGTCATGTTCTCATGGTGTTCTCCATTCTCCCTGACTCCTACAGTCTTCTCCCTCATCTTCCATGGGCTTCTTAGATCTCTGAGGTGAGAGATGTAATGGAGTCCTTCCACTAAGACACTCAGACTCACTCAATCCCCACCCCTCTCTCTCACTCTCTCTTGATCTTTCCATAATGTTTGGCTTTGGGTCTCTGCACTTGCTCTCATATGCTGCCATAAGCTGCCACTCATAAACCTCTGTAACCAACATGATCAAAGCACATTTCACAGGCAAGACAGATTGAAAGTTCAGAGTCCTGTGTGTAGGTGGGTGTCCAGGTTCTCTTTCCATTGCATACAGAAGTTTCCTAGCTTTTTTTGTGCCAACTAGATTAAAGCATAGAAGTGATGGCTCCATGAAGCCAACAGTTAACCTCTCTACATTTAATGGGATGTGTGGATGTTGTCCTTGAAAATGGCGCCTCATTCTCAGTTTTCACATAGAATTATTCTATCCTAGCATCAGCCTGTGTTGTTTCAGAAAAATTTGAGGCATTACCAAGTTGTAGTAACTTAAATTATAGGCTACATGTGATAAGTTCACTTTTAACTTTATTTTTGCTTGAAAGCATAAGCTAATCCTGATAGACACTGTATTTTTTTCTTGTTACAGTCTCATTAGTAAAATAAATGTGTGAAAATATAATATCTTTCTTTATCTCTTTTTCTTTCTTCTTTTTATTGAAACTAGAATTATCCATAAATATATACTTATGTTTATTTATAGTTTATTTAATTTTAAATAAACCATATTTCCCCTCACTCAAGTCTGCTTAGCTCTCTAGTTCTCCCCCAGATCCACTCTCTCCTCATTTCCTCTTTTAAAAAAAAGCATGCTTCCTAGAGATGGTAGCCAAAAAAGTTGGAAATACTATATAAAAAGAGAAAATAAAATCCATCATATCAGGGTGATGTATATTGTTATTTCCTCAAATGATAAATCATGCTATCTACATCTTAAGAAATGAAGAGTGAACTGCATCATCATCTCACTTTTGGTATTTATTTTTAGTGAATGTATAATTGTTTTGAAGTGTTTTTTCAACGTCTTAAAAGAATTAATTAATTATGAAACTTAATTGTTGAGTTATCTGTCAAGGGTTTCTTGCAATATGAATAGTAACATTATTGTTAGGTATATTTAATTTTGGACATTAAATCTGATTCTCTTGGGGTTTAAGCCCTGTGTAGTTTTTTAATGATACCAATCCATAGACTATTGGATACGATTCTATTAAAGCCAATTTTTAGTCAGTGTTTTAATGTCAGCATATATTTATCAATCTGTCTCAAAAAAGGAATGTTATCATACATAGATATGGAGGGCAAAATGTAGAAGGGGTGTGTTTGCATATCAGGAGCTCAGCTTCTGCATGATAACATGATTAGTGTTTGGTGGCTTATATTCTTACTGTGAATTTAAATGAAAAAAATTGAATCTTTAAAATGCACATATGGTATGTAATACACAATTGTAATATCACCAACCCCAAAACTGTGGGAAGAGAAGTGGAGTTTCATTCTGGTATGAGATTTTTTTCTAGAAAATTATATTCTTTTAGTGGCTTTTCCCATGAACCATGCTGCATTTATAATTTTATATAATTGCCAGATTATATCAGTAGTTTGAAATTATCTTCTAACAGTTTAATAGTTTTGTGCTTTATCAGTAAAATGATACATTTAATGACAGAAATTCACAATCAGTTTTAGTGATATTTATCATACAATTTTCAGATTTTTTTAAATGTTGTAGTTCATTAATAGTGGTCTTAGGCTGTTCTTAGCTTTTAATCCATAGATCTCAAATAAAGAAGCTCTATGCAGAAGCATGTGCAAATATTAATATATCATCAGATATAATTATAAAATAAAAAATACTAAATATCTAAAACATAATGTGAAACTTATGAAGTTACTGAAAGAAAACCCTTTCATGAAATTACATGGAGTAATATTTTTGAGACATAGTTTCTCTGTGTAGTCTTGGCTATTCTGGACTATTTTGAATACCAAGCTGGCATTCCTCTGTCTTCCAAACTATTGGGATTACATTGTACTGCTCCATTGTGCCTGGCTCTGGAATAATATTTTATGGGGATATTTTCTTTTATATTTTAATTTTTTCTCTCATACAATGCATTCAGACTCTATTTTCTCCTCCCTTATGTCTTCCTGGTACACTCGTCCCTCTGGCCCCCACTGACACCTCCTCTCTCCTCCAGATCCACTCATCCTAAGTTTCTCTTCAGAAAAGAACAGGCCTCTCTGGGATACTATGGAAACATGACATAATAAGATATAATAAAGCTAGTCACAAATCTTCATATCAGGCCTGGGTGAGGTAATCCAGTAGGAGGAAATGAATCCTAAGAGTATGTGAAAGACTCAGAGACACACTTCTGTTCCTACAGTTAGAAGTCCTACAAAAAGAAAATCTAACAACTATAATATATAGGCTAAAAACCTAGTGAAGACCCATGCAGGCTCAATGATTGTAACTTCAGTCTCTATGAGCCCCATTTAGTTGATTCTGTGGAATATGCCATCCTGCTGTCCTTGACTCCTCTGGTTTCTGCAACTATTCCTTCTCTTCTTTGGGATTCTGAGTTCTTAAGAGAGGAACCAGATGGAGAGCTCCAATTATTATTCCCTCTTTCCCTTTATAATTTTGGGCTATGATTTTCCAGATCTACTCCCAATCAACTGATGATGGAAACCTCTCTGATTATGAGTAATATTATTTGTTCAATATTACTTCTGTAAATGCAGAGATAACCTCACACCCAAATTCATAAGTTGATTTCATAAAATTAAATACTTTTATATTTAAATATTTTCAAGTGTCAGGTCAAAGAAAGCACATAGTTATAAACTATGGGGGGCTTAGGGCCATGTTATAACATGTTGTTGCCTGTTGAGGAGAGTAGGGTCGTGTGCAGCAGCCTGGAGCTTACACAGATGCAGACTCAGCCCATAGCATGCTAACTTATAAGCCTAGATTTTTCAAAAAACAACTTTATTTAGTTCCTTAAATGCTTCTACCTCCCTTTCTATCTACTGAGTAGAGGTAGGAAAGAACAAAGGTTAATAGGGGCGGAGGATGTGGACTTTTTAGACATAGTTTCTAAGTGTGATTTCACTCTGCATTGTCAGGATACAGCTTTCCAGTCAAATAGCAAACACCAAAAAGCAATGGCATTATCCAACAGAAACAGCAAAGCTCCACTGAGTTGGCATGATTCTGTAGTCTCATCTACAGTATCACAAGAAGTTCTTTGGAACCTTTCTGCAAAGTGAAATGTAGAAAAATGAAGGCCAGTAAAGTGTTGACTCCGATTCCTTAATGATTCTCCTTTACTAGTAATTTATTAAAGGCATGTACCACCCTTATAACCTGACTACCCTAAATATGAAGGAAAGGAGATTAAAGGGAATAAGAAGGAAACCTTCTGGGTATCAGTTCAATGGGGCAATTTGCCTGTCATAATTCTCAGGACTCTAGCACATCATCTATCCGACAGAAGAAGGTACACTGTCCTTGTACCAAACTTGGAGGTATTCACCAAGACCACTACTTCCACAATTCCTGAAACTCCCACTACTATGGATAGGATATTCCAGTTACCCATCTTCTCCACCTCCTAATCCAAATCTATGGTCGTTTTTGTAGTGCAATACTTCGGCCGGAATCGCTGGCCCCTGTCTTTTGTCTTGGGCTGGTCCTTCTTCCCTCTGAGTCTATGTCCCAACCCATGCGACAGTCAACAGGGCACCCTAGGAGGGGAAAAGGGAGAAGGAGGGGCAGGAGACTTTCCTACTAAAAGTCTTTCTATCCTTCTTCTTTGTGGTATACAAGTGAAGTTGAAGTCTTTAAGAACCTTAAGTCAAGTGGATTCTGAAAAACCTAAGCCTAAAATTTGGGGTCAAAACAAAAACCATATTTACATGGCAAAACTGAATCCACAAAGAAATCATAATGTCTACTTCACCTCCAAGGCCTGACTCTGGGCAATGGTGGAGGCCTGAAATGAGGAATAATTCAGTTCCTGGATTGGATCACTGTGCTCCAAGATGTGCCTCAGGACCATGTATGGGTAAGTGGTCCTATTGTAGCTAGGGACTAGGGTGATATTTGAGACCAAAATTACCCCCTAACACCATTTGGATATCCATAGTTTATGCTGTGGCCTGAAGCCATGATGACGTGGGCTTATAGTGCAGTCATGGGCCAATTGAGATGAGTCAACTGTGCGTCCACCTGAGCTCATGGTGATATCCAAGTCTGTGCTGCCACCAGACACCTATCTAGGTCCATCATCCTGCTGCGGACTCTGAATACTGCCCCAAGCTACAGTAGGATACAGACCAAAACGTGGCCCTCAGTGGCAGCCTCAACTACAGAAATCACAATACACTCAGATTTCATTACAGGCCACCCAGATCAATATGACCCCTGAAGGCCACATAGCCCATGCCACCCACATGGACTTTCGTATTAATATCAGCTTGGACATTACAACAGACTCCAGCTGCAACAAGAAATAAGACCCCTTCATGGCCCTCAGCAGTGTCATAGACCTAGGTATCACATGGGCCCAGGTGGTGACATGTGAAAGCCATTTGCATCATTATGGCTCCTGCTTTCAAGACATCCTTCAGACATCAACTTGGCATCAGGCTGCAGCACAGGTGACAGACATCAGTCTAGTGAATATATAGATAGTACAAATTAGGCTTGCTTTTTTTCTTATTTTCATGGGGTGGGGGGTCACAAGCTTTGTAGGGGAAGACATGTAAGGACTGAAAATTGAGTGTGATATGGCAGTAAAATGTGAAACTCCCAAAGTATGAATATAAATTTTAGGTTGGAAATAAGTTGATAAATCAGTAAATAAGACAAAATAGTCCCTCCCCCATGTCAACATTGACCTGGGGACTAGCACCTTATAAAGGAAAGCATTAATATATCATAAAAAGCTATGTATCCATCACCTACCTTACTATTTATCTACTGGGTTATGAGGAAAATAATGTAAATTGATGATAAATATGTGAAAATGTCCTCTGCATATGTATATGTAATATAGCTATTTACTGAAGATATCTGAGAAAGGTGCAAAAAGAATACAAATTACAGATTTGATCATAGTTTTAGAGAGATCATCCCGTGACAGCCTATTCCCATGCACTTAAGCACAATATTATGGTTGCCATACTATGTGGCAGAGAAGAAATTTTTCACATTAGTTTTCTATTCCACATCTGTGAAATAAGGGTGATGCAATAGAAAGAATGAATAACACTCATCTGGTCTCCAGAGTCAGAGAGCAAGACACTTGAAATGCTTCTTTCTTAGCACAGTAGGCACTGTGGGAATTAGAACAGTGGTGTAAATAAAGGAACTAATTTGGAGCTTTGGTATTTATCACCCATGAGATATGAAGCTGTGTAATTTACTGTGTGGTATAAGTTTAAGCATAGTACTTACACTCTCATAACCAGAAAACCTTGGGCATTTTAAAGAAACAGTTCCCAAGAAGAGATATTCAGTTTTCAATATTCAGGTGAGCTTAAATCTAAGGCAATCCTGTCTGCTAGGTGGTGCTGCATATGAGGGAGAGATCCTCCCCTCCCCTTCGTCATCCTTCACCATCATTGGCAGATGGGAGAAATGGTCCACGGATTATGAGAATGGGATAACAGGTTATATCCCTCACCAGCTCCAACATTCCGAAGAGCAAGCCATGCACATCACATGGACAGCAATATAGAGCTGACCAAGTTTGCAGGTAAGCTGGCCTGGATTACCTGAGAGCATGAGGGCCACCAGGCTGACCATCTATGATACCCCTCAAGCTCAGACCCAGGACTTTGATTTGACCCACCTGAACATCTACCCTATCAATAAACTGCTGGAGTTCATGAAGGGGCCAGTCCTATAGATCCAAAACTATAGGATCATTATAACACAGGGCAACAATAGGATATCCAAAAGGCATTTCAGTGTGGTTCCAGTATTGATAATTAGCAGACAAGCTAAGGTCTTATATTAGACCAATGAGTCGTTGTAACAAATACTTGCAAACAAAGAAGTATAGGAAAAAAGGAAATACTGTAGGACGAACTGGGACACACATCAGCTTTCACAAGGAAATATTTTTTCTCAGTTGGGGTGGGAGGAGATTGCAAGAGTGGGTGGTGGATATGAGGGAAGAGTGAGAGGGGCAGGCTTGAGGTGCATGATGGGAAATTCAGAGAATCAATACAATTTTCTTTTTTAAAAACCCCTAAGGCAAATATATTATGAAAAGTACATCCTGAAGTAACAGGAGTAAGAAAGTGAATGGGAAAGAGTGACTAGGAAAGAGATGCTTTTGATCTGACTCTTTTTGTCAAATAATCACATGAATTTAACTCAATATTAACCAAGGTTTCATTTACTAGGTTTCATATTCTGGACAACTACAGGTCTCATTTTTCTCCATTGAGAAATGTATCCCTTCTCAATAAAGATTTCTCTTCAAAATATTACAGTATTTTCTTGATTTTTCACACTGTGGGGAGAAGTTTTGGCAGTGCTTTAAACACTATGACCAACATGAGGTGCGTGTAAAATAAAATGTAGGTAGAATAGTATGTAGTCAATATTCTTCTAATGTTTTTCTACTTAGGTTTTTCTGTCACAGGTGTTTGTGAATTCAATTATCTTTTCTTTTATTCATCTCAAAGATCAAACCAAAAATATGGAGCTGAAAAACCAAACAGCGGTTTCAGAATTCCACCTGCTTGGACTGACAGACAATCACAAACTGCTGCCTCTCATCTTCACCATGTTCCTCTGCATGTATCTCACCACAGTTCTGGGAAACCTGCTTATCATCATGGCCATCAGCTCAGGCTCCCAACTGCACACTCCCATGTACTTCTTCCTCTCTGTTCTATCCATTAATGACATCTGTTACAGCACAGTGACGATACCCAGAATGCTGGTGAACATCCAAGCAGAGGACGACAGCATAAGTTATGTCGAATGTCTGTCTCAAATCTGCTTTGTTTCAATTTTTGGTGAAATGGAAAATTATCTCCTGGCAGTGATGGCCTATGACCGCTATGTGGCCATTTGCAAACCCCTGAGGTACACGATCATCATGAACCCTCTTTGCTGTGTCCTGATGGTTCTACTCTTACTTTTCCTTAGCATTATGGATGCCCTGCTCCACAGTCTGATGGTTTTGAGGCTTTCCTTCTGTGCGGACCTAGAAATCCCACACTTTTTTTGTGAGCTGGCTCAGGTTATCAAGCTTGCTTGTTCTGATACATTCCTTAATAATCTCTTGATATTTGTTGCAGCTTTTGTCTTTGGGGGTGGTCCTATCTGTGGAATTGCTTGTTCATATATTTACATTGTGTCCTCAGTCTTGAGAATGACATCTTCAGGAGGAAAGCACAAAGCCTTTTCTACTTGTGCATCCCACCTGTCTGTTGTTTCCTTGTTTTATGGGACAGGTTTGGGAGTGTTTATCAGTTCTGCAGTGACAGATTCTCACAAAAACTCAGCAATTGCATCTGTAATGTATACTGTGGTTCCTCCTTTGTTTAACCCATTTATATATAGTATAAGAAACAGAGAAATGAAGGAAGCATTGAGGAAACTTGCTGGTAGACTCACTTATTTTATGTGATGTGTTCTGTGGTACCCAAGTAACATTTTAGAGAAATTAAAATTAAGAAGACATTTAATGACAAAATGCTCCACTTTTTTGTAGTGACTAAAATGACTGCAATGTGTGATGATGACTTTTTGTACTTTAACTCATGTAAAGTTTGCTTACCTATATATTCTGGATTAATCTCCACATATTACTTTAGTTCTTAAAGCAGTTGCTTTATCCGCAATACACAAAATGCATCCTAAATTTACAGTTGTCATGGTGCTATATTTTCTCTGTTGATTTCTAAGAATTACGGTTGATAACCTGTACATAGTGTGGATACAGCTGAAACAAAACTTCCTGTTTGATAGTATTATTTGCAATCAGAGATTGCAGCTTGTTGTTTTCTCCTTCACTTTACCAGCCACCAGGTACGATCAGTACCAGCTACCATCTGTACAGGTCCCCAGTTGCTGACTTTCCACCCCATCTCAGTTTACCCTGTAAGGTCAAAGCTGACTTCAACATTCAGGAGAAATTTAGATTTGAGATGCAGTATGATGTCAAAGACATATCATTTCAGCTCTTCTTTTTGCTACATTAAGTCTTAACTTTGGAATAACTGTCATATTACAGCCCTGTACTAGACTTAATGGAGGTCTTATGTGCATATACAGTTTATTTTTTGTCTTTAAGATGTGTTTTCAGTCAGTAGCAGTGCTTCAGTTTATGACACTACATTTTTGCACGTACAAGGAACCATTAAGCAGGTTAGGTCTTTTAAAGAAACAGAGAATACATGCTCTAGAGATGGAAAAGTGATGTTGTGATAAGGAGAAATTTGGAAGGGAAATAGTTGGGTGGATTTTATGAAAGCTTATTATATGCATATGTAAAATCCACAACTAAAGTGAAATATTTTATTTTAATCTGTATGAAATATATTAGAAACTGTTTTTTAATAATACATATTGCTCTGATAACTTTCATTAAGCATCTACATGTAGCTTTTCAACTGATTGTGTAGCTATGATTGCTTATTATGTTTTTAACTGAATACATGAATCTTATATATTGATATACCAGGTAATTTTCATTCTTGATTAAACTGTACATAATGATAGGTGTGAATATGAGACTATGTAACAAAGAAAGCTGGAATATAGAAATGTGAAAGAGTGTCCTTATGTCAAAAGCCATTGAGAAAACAAAAAATTCTTGAAATTATGACAAACTTATAGAATTTTAGGATGCCAAGTTAAATATACCCAATGAGAAAGAAGTATATCATATTAACATAAATATTAAGGCATTGTCACCACCCCACAATGAAAGTTAAGTTCAAATATGACAGAACTCATAAGACTATACACCAAGCAAACAAAAGAAAAGCGGTTAAAAAGTCATTCAGAAGTAAATATAAAGTGACTAAAAAAATAATTGGCAACAGGATAAAGAAAATTTTTATTTAATGAATAACTGGAAGAAGTGATGTAATTCTAATATAAATTTTCAACATTATACTTTTATTGATAATTTGCCAATTTCATATAATGCATGTCAATCATACTTGCTTCTCACTCTCCCCAGGTCTACCTTCCCAATTTTGTAGCAGCCCATAAAACAAAGGCATAATATATAAAAACTAATTTGGGTTTTCCATGTACTCATTGAAGAAAAATAGTACTTTCAATAACTAACATGCCTCTGCTTCCTTGAGAGCTTGGATTGCAGGCATTATCACCATCCTTGTCTTTATCACAGTTTTAAGGACTTTCTTCAGTGGCTTCCTTTTGGGGATGTTTGTTTTTGTGTAGTGGGAGAATTACTCATACTAATATTACCCCTAATATTACTATTACTACTACTACTACTACTAATGATAATAATAGAATAGAATTCCCATGTGTAAGTAGTGAGTTGCTTACTTATTAATGATGTAACATTCACACTCTACTGAATTCTTCAAGTTTGAATTTTAAGAAGAAAAAATTTTGTTTTTTTAATCTCTTATTTTGATTCTGGTAAAAATTGTAAGCCTGCATGCTCTGACATCTATGAAATTGTTACTCTCTCTAAAGAGTTAGTAGCAGACCTACAGTTGCTCAGATACTTAATTATGACTAAAACAGCATGAATTCCTATCTTTTACTTAACTATTTCCTCTCCCAGGAAACCCCAGTGATATAGAACAGGCAATTTCTCTTGGATTTTTTCAATTGCAATAAAATGGTCTTTACTTCCCTTCTAAACACTATGAAAGAGAAACATATACTCCCTTGTAGGAACAGTAATTCTTATGATCTTGTGTACATGTCATAGCGATAGTAACTGATATCATGTAATGGTAAAGTTCAGGCCACCTGTGGGGGATTTCTAGGTTCTTGAGCCCAGAAATTTAATAGTGTTAAATTTTATGTAAATTTCAAGCATGCTGTGGCATTATGAATGCATACTCACTTCAACTTCTTTACTTTAATACAAGCTCTTGGAGCTAATAGGGCTAATAGAGCTAACACATTCTTTCACTCCAGCATCCACAAAGAAGCAAATCAGAAGAAACTGGTCATGCTCTTCTTATTTTGTTTGGAGAGGTATATTTTTGAAGTTTATATTGTTTAATGTAGAGAACCATAACTAGAGGATGTGCCAAGTATAAGCTCTCTGAGTGCTCAGCTGAAGATGTGTGTTCTAAGTCAATATTCCAAAACCTGAGATGCAGACAATATCCCAATGGAGAGTTCTGAAAGAATGGAAAAACACAATGGCTTAGAAGGAATGCTATCAAACACAGAAGTATGGGCAGGAAATCAACTCACCACAGCTGTGTTTACCAGCTGACACAAGAGCAGCTGAAAGCAAGACAGTAAAAATGGCAGAATGGTGAAGTATGTGCCTCCTTAAACTATGATCAAACTTGAAATGATAGTGGGAGGTGATGCCTGCTGACAGAGAAATGGAGACTCTAATTTGGAGACAGAGTTACTGGTAGATTTTTCATTTCTAAGGAGATGACTCATGTAAAAATGGTGAGCATTTTAGTGCATTATTAATAAGAATTATGAAAAAAACCCATGTAGTTAGGTGGAAAATGGTTGCATGACTCTAAGAGAAATTGAAGAGAAGCAGTGGTTGATGAATATATACCCTGTATAGATATGTGAAACCTTTAAAATAAAAATTATCATTGAAAAAACAACAAAACAAAATAGGGCCAAATAATCCCCAGTATACTTGCTGCCATAGAATTAAAGACAATGTGAGAATAGTCCCCTGCTAAAGGCCCCTCATTAACTAAGTGTGCAATTTGGTGATATGGGACTAAATCTCTTCCTCAGAAGTGTTTAAATGTGGATGTTCAACTTTGTAAGAACTGAAGTATCTCTTGTTTAAGACTCAGTCTGTGTCTGGTCTGTGTGAATAACTTTTATTAACCAGAAGTAAAACTCCTTTTAGGATCTCTAGTTATCCTACCCCTTTCTATTTGTCTCTACCTGAATTTAATACACACACACACACACACACACACACACACACACACATACACACACTACAATTAAAAGTTGCTGAAGCAAAAATAATGCTCTCCCCTTAAAGAAGATAGGAGGCGGTTCATTTTTGCATCCAAACGTGAGTGTGCATGACCCAGAAAAACAAGTTCATGTTTCTATAAATATTATATTTCACATGATTACTTACTCATTAGAAATTGGTGAATATTAATGTAATTCAGTGCATTATTAACAAAAATTAAAAATATTATATGAAGTTAAGAGGGAAATGATGCAAGGACTCTAAGAAAAATTAAAGAGATTCAGTGGTTGATGGATGTATACATTGTATAAATATGTGAAACATTTAAAATAAAAAGTTTTCTCGAACAAAGCAGGCCAAACCTGTTGGTTTATTTTCCTACATATACTTCCATGGTAATAAATTTATTAGATTTTTATAGGATGAAGAAGAAGAAGAAGAAGAAGAAGAAGAAGAAGAAGAAGAAGAAGAAGAAGAAGAAGAAGAAGAAGAAGAAGAGAAAGAATATGAGGAGGACAAAGAGAAGAAGAGGGAGGAAGAGGAGGTGGTGGAAGAGGAGAAGGGGAGGAGTAGGAAGAGGGGAAGAGGAAGGAGAAGCAAGTTTCAAAACATAATTTAAACTCTTTGGTGTAAACATCAGATATTCTGGATACAGAAAATAGGTAAGTCTCTACTACAGATCAAAAATAATATGTGATTAAAATTTTAGCATTTAGATAGGTATAAATGAGTACTTTTCCAAGAATGCATTTAAATGTTTTGTATGATTTGGTTCAGACAGTCACAAAAATGTCATGTGACATATAAGGATAAGCAAATAGTTATTGTGAAATGCAATAACACGAGCTCAACATACCTTTTCTCTATTAATTTATTTATCTACTCACATTAGATTCTGATCAAAGCACCTGGTTACTCTCCTCTCAGTTCCCTGTGCCACATACCTCCACCCCATTCTCCCTTTCTCTTCTCCTCAGAGAAAAGAGAGGTCCACCCTGGGTACCAATGCACCCTGGCACATTAAGTTTCTGTAGGACTAGGTGCCTTTCTCCTACTGAGGCCAGACTAGACAGCCCATTTACGGAATGGGGTCAAAAGCCAGAGAAGGCCCCTGCTCCAGTTGTTTGGGGACCCAGACTAAGAACAAGCTTCACACCTACTACATATACGTAGGGCATCTAGGAACAATACATGCATGTTGTGGTTGGTGGTTCAGTCTCTGTGAGCCCCTATGCACTCAGGTTTATTTATTCTGTATGTCTTCTTGTGGATTCATTGACCTCTTCTACCCCCAAGATATTTTGACTTGATTCTACAATTTTTTAGGGGAGATGAATATTCCTTTGGGGGGTTTAAATGTTCCTTCTGTAAACATTCAGTCTATAGACAAAAATATACTGTGTCAAAACAAATAAATGCATGTATGTAACTTGTATGTATATGCTTTCAGAGAGATCATTTGGTACTGGATAACCAACTGCTGTACTTTACCCTATGGAAAACTATTTTTACTCATCACAACACTTCTTATAAGGACATGATATTTTTTTAAATTTTATTTATTTGTTTATTTATTTATGTATCTTAGAAATAGTTTTGTCATAATATATATCCAAATTACTGTGTTTCCCTCATTTTAATTTCTTATTTGAATTAATTTATTGAGACTACATATCAATTGTTATCCCATCACTTGTATCCTCCCATTCCTCTCTCCCTCCTGATTTCACCCTAGTGCCCTCCTGTAGCTCTATGACCGAGGGGAACCTCCTCATTCAGCATATGGTCATAGGGTACCAAGGCTTATCTCTGTAGCCTGCTTATTCTTTCACTCAGTGCCACCAGGATTCCGCATCAAGGGGAGGTGGTCAAATATCAGGCAGATGTACCATTTAGAGCTTCTCTCTCTCTCTCTCTCTCTCTCTCTCTCTCTCTCTCTCTCTCTTCTCTCTCTCTCTCTCTCTCTCTCTCTCTCTCTCTCTCTAACATTGTACTGTGGAGGTCAGCATCTTTTTCCATCTATAGCAAGAATAATGAAGCCTGATGGTGACTGAACAAGGTGATTATACTATGTCATTAGGAGTCATCTCTCTCTCTCTTTTATCCTTTAAGGCTTTCTTTGTGACTGACTGTATGATTGACTTTGGAGAATATTCTGTGTGATGTGGAGAAGCAGGTATATTCTTCTGTTTTTGGAAGAAGAGTTCTATAGATATCTATGAGGTCCATTTGATTCATGATATGTTACTTTCATTATTTTTTTGTTTAGCTTCTGTCTCAATCGTCTGTCCAGTGGTAAGAGTGTATTATTGTAATCTCCCATTATTATTGTGTGGGGATCTATCGGTGATTTAAGCTTTAGTGACTCTTTTACAATGTGGGTGTCCTTGTAACTGTTGCATAGATGTTCAGAATTGAGATGTCCTCTTGGTGGATTTTTCTTTTGATAAGAATGAACTGTCATTCCCTTTCTCTTTTTATTTCCTGTGGTTAAAAGTTTATTTTCATAGATACTATGGTGACTACTTCAGGTGGCTGTTTAGGTCTATTTGCTTGGAAAACATTTTTCCAGCTCTCTATCTGAAGTAAAATCTGTCTTTCTTGTTTAGATGTTTTTCTTGTATGTAGAATTCTGGTGTGTCCTGTATATACATCCAATTCATTAGCCTGTGAAATTTCACTGGGTAAGTTCACTGACATTGAGCTCTATTCACGAGTAATAATTGTTATGCCCGTAATTTTTATGTTAATGGTGATAGTGTGCTTGTGTTCTTGTCTTCTTTTGGTTTTGCTGTTGTAAGTTATTTATATCCAGTGTTTTCTTGGGTGTAGGTAACTTCCTTGGGTTGGAGTTTTCCTTCTACTACATTCAGTATAGCTGGATTTTCAATAGATGTCATTTAAATTTTGTTTTTAATGGGAATATCTTGTTTTTTCCATCAATGGTGGCTGAAAGTTTTGCTGGGCATCGTAGTTTGGGCTTACATATGTGGTCTCTTAGAGTCTGTAATATATCTTCCCAGGCCCTTCTGAGTTTTTGAGTCTCTGTTGAGAAGTCTGCTGTGATTCTCATATGTCTGCCTTTAAAGGTTTCTTGGCCTTTTTCCCTTGCAGCTTTTAATATTTTTCTTTGTATTTTGATATTATGTGTTAGGATATTATTATGTATATTATTATGTGCCTTTTTTGTCTAATCTTTTTGGTGTTCTTAAGTTTCTTGTGTGTTCAAAGCATCACTTTATTTAGGTTGGGGAAATATTCTTCTTTGATTTTGTTGACAATATTCCTTGTCCTTAGAAGCATGAATAGTCTCTTTCTTCTATTCCTATTATTTTTAGGTTTTATCTTTTCATCATGTTCTTGACTTCTTGGATGTTATGACAGTAAAATTTTCAATTTAATATTTTCTTTGAACTTTGGTGGATGCTGCTGCAGCCTATGTAGGTGGTGTTCACATCCTGGGTGCCTTGGCTGACTACCTGGTGGTAAACATGACCAGTCCTAACACTGCTGCTTTGAGGAGCCTACAGGGAAAGACTGAGCTACACTGCTTGCTGGCCAAGGTGTGTCATTACACCATCACATGATCTTTGGCCAGCCTGTCCCCCTTATTTCTTTCCATTCTTCAGATAATGGTTCTGGACCACTGAGTAGAAGCTATTCTTCACACCTGGCCTAGGAACCCTCACACTTTTTTCAAGCACCCTCTGGTCTCTCACATCCACAATCATATGCAAAAGGCAGTTAAGAGCTATAAAGCCACAGGTCAATCAGATAGGCATGCCTCTCGTGTATCACTGTGTCCCCACCACTGTGCATAAATGGAGTGACTTCTCACTACATAGTAGTTGTGACACACTTCCTTGCTTCTTTTATTGTTTTCTTTGTTGCCCATTTGACCAAGGACAAACAGTGCCAAGGGGACTCAGATGACTCTGAAACAGTGCTAGTCACAAAGCATGCCACTCACTCAGGAACAGGGAAGGATGGGTCTTAAATTGAAGTAGGCAATGTGTTTACACTGACACAGTGTCTGTGAGCTGCATGTCACAAAGTCACTTTCATTCCTGCATAGAAGACATGGCTGGATGTGTATAAAGCTGGCTCAGTGAGGGCAGAATGGAGATCCCAGGTGTGTTGGGTGGTGTGGTGTGGTGAGCAGTGTGCTCATGGCAAGCATGGGTTTGCTGCAGACACAGACTTCTTCTTTTCTTTCCAGAGAACAGGGTTTTTAACACAGTCACAGAAACCATTGGATCAGAGCATCAGAGGTGACAGCACCTGCCACAAGCCCCATCCAGAACATGCCCACCCACTCAGGCAAGCTGTGTGGCTGCATCATGAGATGAAGAGCTATCTCAAGCCATGTCCCTTGAACTGTGGCCTGGCTAGACTGCACACACCAATCACTAGTCAGCGAAGGATTTCTCTAATCACTTTATGGGAGCATGAACTCTATTGTCACTTGCTGGGTCTAAATCCTTTGACTCCTCATTATCATAAGGACATTGGGTCTTTGGGAGGAAAAATATTGGAGGAAATAAAGCCATGTAAATATGTTTTAAATCCTGCCCCTTCCTGAGGCCAGCTCTCTACCATGATTCTCAAGGTCTTCCTGGCCTCCATTGCCTGATGCAGGGGGCTCCCCTGGACTCTGCTTTTCAGTTGTGCAGGAATACACTGTGAAGTCTATGTGTCTTCATTTTGATCCACCGGGGTCACCATTTGTCACAGTGGCTTTTTCTCTTTCTCTGCATTTACAAACACATGTAGAAGATTGTTAGTATATACTATATTGCTAAAATGTTTTTTCCTAAGACAGAGCTCTGTGTAACAGCCTTGGCTGTCCTGGGTTCACTTTATGAACCAGGATGGCCTCGAGCTCAAAGAGATCCACCTACCTCTGCCTCCTGAAGGCTGGGATTAAAGGCTTGTGCTACCACACTCTGCAGTTCATCGAAATATTTGAAAGTCAGTTGTCTTCACTTTTCCCCATGAGTACTTTGGCATGCTTCTCCAAACATACCACATCACTACTTAAATTTCAAAATCACTGTGATAAAACATTATTTTTAAGAGATACTCAAGGAGGAAAAGGTTTATTTCACCTTATACTTCCGGGTCACACTTCTTCACTAAGGGAGGGAAGTCAAGGCAAGACATCAAGCAGGTCAGGATGCAAAGACCATGGAGGAGTACTGTCTATGGGCTTGTTCCTTATGGTTTGCCCAGCCTGTTTTCTTATAGCACCCTGGACCATCTCTGCAGCAAAGGCACCACCCACAGTGATGTGGCCCCTCCCACATCAATCATTAATCAGGAACATGTGTCCCAGGGTTACCACACAGGTCAATCTGGTGGGGCACTTGCTCAATTAAGGTTCCCTCTTCTGATGATTCTAGCCTGTGTCAAGGTGACCTAAAATGTAGACAGCACTCTGCATTATTTTCAAGGATGAAAATGCACAAATGTTATAAAGTTCCTGTTCTTCTACACCTGACTGCAGAAATGGCTTCTGTTTGTGGTGTGTCTTCTTGGGCTCCCCATGCATGGAAGCAACCACACACATGTCCACTCCCTTAGTTGTGGATGGGGAGTGCCTGCCCTTGTCCATGTTCATAACAGTTTAACCTTTCATGAAAATAACCTAGGACAGTTCTGCAGTTCCTTTAGTGTTGTAAGGTGGCACTGTTGCCTCATGTCTGTCTGGCTTCCCTCTCAATAAGACATACTTAGCCACTATTCCCAGATCACTTGATGACTTCCTGTATTTGATGTCTCCTAGAGCCCAGTGGACACCCTGATCCATACCCCTGGGCCATGCTTGGATGTTACATGGAGCTGGTTCTGAGAGCTCTCATGGTCATCCAGCATAGGTGCTTCTCTTGCTGAGAGTTAGCTGGCTTTGCCATTTATTTCCCTGATGGTCTGATCTGAGGTGGGTTCTGTGGCCAGTACTCTTTTGTCCAGTTGTCCATAAAGACCTGAACAGGAAAACATACCATCCACATAAACAAGTGGAAAATTACATGGTGTGGAGTAGTTTGGGCATATAATCTAAAGAACTCATCAGGTCACTGATGGTGTCTTCCTGGGCCACATAATGGCTGTTGAGTGTGATCTCATTGGGCTCTGCTCTCAGTGGAGGTGTGAGGGGGGGTCAGCCAGAGGTTAAGCTGGAAGATGACCTTGCTCTCTAGCTTCTGGCCTCCTGCCCAGCCTTCTGACATGGTAAGAAAAGGCTGAAGTCTTCATGCCTGATGTGGCATCTCTGCTTTGTACAATAGGAGCTAATGCGCTAATCAGTGGAACTGGCTCATAGGCCATATGCAAATTTCAGTTTCCAGTCTAGGTCTGTATCTCCTTTAGTAGTGGTGAGCCAGGGGCCCCAGGAGGGCATTAATGTGTACATCACAACATCTCACCCCAAGTGGTAGCAGGAGGTTTCCAGATGACTCATTGCATCACTAAGGTGTGGAAGTAGAGATCAGCTGGCCTGGGAAGAGTTACTTCTCTACACTGCAGCTCATTTCCTTTGTCAGGACTGCTTTGGATTAAGGGTACTTGAGTAACTTTTCAAAGATGTCCACAAGTGCCAGCCATTATGTTCTTATCAGCTATGGACATCTGCATATTTTATGTGCCTCAGTTTCCAAATTTGTAAAGAGAGGGTAAGGGACTCTCAAAGGGACTATTGAGGATGATTGTAGATTCCTTAGCATTAACAAACATTAGCTGCTGTTTCTAATTTCACCCATCATAAAAGCTTTTTATTAGTATGCCAGGGGAAGAAGGGGCAGGGCATTTGAGAGATTGAATGATTTCCTCTAAGAACAAGTCCATAAGATTCAGGGCCTAGGTTAAAAGCCAGGGGGTCTGAGTTGGTCCTCAGAACGCAGGTTAAAAATCAGCTGGCTGGGGCTGGAGAGATGGCTCAGCGGTTAAGAGCACTGCCTGCTCTTCCAGAGGCCCTGAGTTCAATTCCCAGCAACCACATGGTGGCTCACAACCATCTATAATGAGATCTGGTGCCCTCTTCCGGTGTGCAGGTGTACATACAAGCAGAACATTTATGTGTAGTAAATAAATCTTTAAAAAAAAATCAGCTGGCTGTGCACAGTACTCCTAGAGACAAACAGAACCCTGGGGCCCAGCCTAGCCTACTTAGGATGTTCCAGGGTAGTGTGAGACCCTGCCTGAAAATAAGGAGCACATAGTGCCTGAGGAACAACACCAAAAGATGTTCTCTGACCTCCATACACATTGGAAAGAGATAGACTTCCAATTGAGTCTTTTACTTAAAACTTTCTTTTGCAGTGCTTTTGAGCCCAACCTGGTCTATAAAGTGAGTCTAGGACAGCCAGATCTCTGCTACACAGAGAAACTCTGACTTGAAAAAACAAAAAACAAAAAAACAACCAACCAACCAACCAAAAGATACTTCCTCACCTAATTGTGAAAGTGAGATGGGCATCGAGTAAGCATAGCTGTGTGTCATATCTTCACAATATCACATCTGGCTTCTCCAGAGTGGTAGTCAACAAGAGAGCTGACCAAAGCTTTGAATACCTTTCATGACTTGGCCTTGGAGGTTACAGAGTTCTAAGCCACATTCACTGCAAGGTTGCCAGTTTTAATCCCCAATAGCAGGATGCACAATTACATTTGAATGGCATATATTTTTAGGTGTGCTTTACCAGATACAGAATGTATTATAGTACAGTTTATGGCTCTTTATCTCTAATTCTAATTTAGCTGGGTATCATATATTCTACTTGGCAACTATGGTTGAAAATGAGCCACTTAATCTAACCCACCATTCAAGGGAGGGAGTTAGTTAACATATGCCGGTGAGTTCTTACATAGACAAGGCTGGATTGACACTGTCTATGTATCCCACTATGGCCTGGAAGTTACTGTCATCCTGCCTACACTTCCATTGCTGAGATAACAGGCATGTGCCACCACACCCAGCTCTAGTTTCTTCTGGTGAAAGGGATACTAAAGAGTTGGTGGCTTTCTTTATTATCCTCATTACTATGTTGTGTGTTAGCACAGAATATCAGTATTTTAACATTTTCCTATGTAGGTGCACATAGTTGCTTTTGAGACTGTCTCATGTAGCTCAAGCAGCCGGTAAACTGAGGACAACTGAGGATTACCTTGGTCTTCCTATTTTCCTGCCTCCATCTCCTGAGTGCTGGGATTACAGGTATGTACCACGATACTCTGGAGATCCAACACAGGGCTTTGTACATACTAGGCAAGCACCCACAAACACATATACTCCCAGTTCCCATGTCTATTATTATATCTTCCTTACCTCTCTTTCACTGCCTTCTTGTTTCCCTTTATCTGTCACACAGACACCACCACTTCTATGCCTATGTCTTTCATTTTGTACATTTTCTTTAATTTTTAAATTTGTTTTTTTTTAAGATAGAATCTTGCAGTGAGTGGTGGCACATGCCTGTATTCCCAGCACTCAGGAGGTATAGGCAGGCAGATCTTTTGGAGTTTGCAGCCAGTCTGGTCTACAATGAGAGTCCAGGATAGCAAAGGCTACACAGAAAAATCTTGTCTCAAAAAAAGCAACTTACTATGTAGCCCTAGCTGTCTTGGAACTATCTAAGACATCAGAGATACAAGAAAAAGAGAAATGTGAAATATGGAGGCAAACATTAGAGTAAAAGTTACAAAAATTTATAAATCTGAGTGAGGAAAATACTAAGATAGCAGAGAGAAGAAGGAAGAGGTAGAGAGAGGACATGGCCATGAGGACTGATGTGGTGGAGCAGAGGCAACCCAGGCTGGTCCAACATGGCCAGTAATTTGAAGTGTGTGGCTGGGAAGTAGTCACACTAGTTTAGGGGGTTATAATAGATCAGTATCTGTCCAATTATAGTGCCTAAAACTTAATAAATTTAAAAGTTCTCTGTCTTGTTACTTCGGAGCTAGAGCAGGTGACTAGAAAAGGCCTCCCAAATGATATCTTTTCTTTTTGGAAAAGTTCATTTAGCCCTGGCATCTGTGGAGAAGTGTGTGGAGCCCTAACAGGACCAAGCAGTCTCACTGGGACTAGCAGGGTCATCTTCCTCATCATCTTGGCACTGATAGAAAGTTACACATGATCTCTTGGGATTCCTTGGATAACCATGTTAAGCTGGTGACTATTCCTGTTGTACAGGTGATCATAAAAAGTTCTACAGTGACATGGGCAGAAGTGATTGAGGATGATATCTAATTCTCCATTTAAGAGTTTGATCTACTCTACACAAATGCCTTGGGACACTACAGAATGTTCTGTAAGATGTCTCACGTTCATGGTGTTATGATAACTGGCTATAGGTTCCTGCTACTTGTTGCATCTGAGAGGAGGGAGAGCTCTTGGAGGATCTCAGGTCCAAGGCGCAGTGTTGTCTCAAACATTCAGCAGCCTTGTGATGCATGGTGGCTAGGACTGTATGGCTCCATCTCATTGCCCTTTGCACAGACTGATTTTGGGGTCCCTGCTATCATCAGGAGCCTGTCAGCCTCACATGAAAGCTTTGGAACAGCCAAACCAAATGTTCAATGATTGCCCCTAATTAGTGAGACATTCGAAAATGCAGACAACCTAAGCAAATAGGTTAATACTCATACTCTTCAATTTAGACTTGGAAACTCTTTTTGTGTGTTTATTCAGTCCATCTTTTTAAATCTATTTATATACTGTATTTTGATTTATTTCCAAACACTTAATAACTTAAAATATATTATATAATATGTAATATATATTCCTAAGTGGCCATTAATTGATAACTACATCTAAGAAAATGAACATCCTCTAATGTGAGTGTATATTCAGTGTCTCCTATTGGCCCCACCTTCCTTCCACAGGTGTTCAGGTTTCACCTTTTAGTGTGGAGAAGTTCTCCCTGAAGAGCAGTTAGTGATCCTGGAGTCAGTTTTACATTGTGGGTTCCTGGTTTAAAGACTACATTTTCTCAATCTCTGACCTATCTATATGAGTTTGGTCATATGACCTTTTCTATCTGGTGTGAAAGCATTGGGTGTTCTTTCTGGGAGGTCTTCTGCTATAACCTGAGTATGGTGGCTGGAGCTCTGGAAGCCAGTTTAGCCCTGGGGATTAGAATCACCTTCCAGAGATAACAAAGGCAAGGACAGAAAAAGAATTCATGGTATGACCAGCAGGAGCTCTGCCTCCTCCATTACCTCTTTAATACTGTTTGCTGGACCATTTTCTTTTACAGGCAACCAAACTTAACACCAGTTAGAAAGGAGAGGGGTTGCAGACTTTCATAACCTTGGGTGTGCCTGAAACAGATTGTTTTTGTTTTTTTCTGAGAGGTGCTTTAGGCTCCTTTTCTCCAGGTGCAGATCTTGGTCAATGCTCCATGAGGATTTGATGGGGGATAATAAATCATTGACCCCCTAATCTTCCATTTTGTTGAGTGAATCTTGGCAGCCAGGGAACATTCCTAGAAGATTCTTGTGGCTCTGTGGGTGGGAAATGAAGGCAGTACAACTGGACACCAGGAGACATGCCTGAGAGGTGTCCAAGCAGGAGCAGATGGCAATGACCTGAAGTGACCTCCAATTGGGCTGTGAAAGGCCTGGGAGACAACACACAAAAGCCATCTTTTAGCAGGATTGGGAAGGACCAGGACCAGCTCACCAAAGGTCAGGCCCTCCAGGAGAGGAAGGGAGCTTAGCCATTCCATGTTCCTCAGATGACCCAGGGGAGGTTTGTGGGTGTGGAAAATTCCAGCTGGAGTGTCATGGCTGAGTGGCTACTCTACATGTACTCCCATCAACCACTTGGCTTGGGTCCAGGAGCCAAATTGTTCAAAAGATCAGAACTGGCTGGCTCATCCTGCCCAGACAGTAATGGAGCAGTACCCTGGGTGGAGCAATTTTAGCTATTCTGGATGTGGGATCTAGTTGTTTTCATTCTCCTCCTCCTCTTCTTCCTCCCTCTCTTTCTACTCTTTTCCTCCATTTCTTCTTCCCTTCTCTTCTTTTCCTCTTCCTACTGATCTGCTTTATTTTGGTTTTTCAAAACAGGGTTTCTCTTTTTTAGTCCTGGCTGTTCTGGACTTGCTTTGTAGACCAGGCTGGCCTCATACTCATAGAGAACCACCTGCCTCTGCCTCCCGAATGCTGGGATTAAAGGTGTGTGCCACTGCAGCCACCACCACCTGAAAATGACTCTCTCTCTCTCTCTCTCTCTCTCTCTCTCTCTCTCTCTCTCTCTCTTCCTTCCTTTCTCTTACTTTCTTTTCTTTTCTTATTTTTGTTTATTTTGTTTTTTTTTCTGTTTTTTTGAGATAGGATTTCACTATGTAACCTCAGCTGGCCTGAACCTATGTTGATCAGACTGGACTTGAACTCAGAGATCTGCCTGCCTCTGCCTCTGCCTTCCTTGAGTTTGGTCCTTAACAGCCTGGTGTGGATCCTGAGTCTTGGGATCCAAAGTATATTAGACTGATGAGATCAGAATTTTGATTTTACATGTCACTAAGCATTAAAAATAAACACAAACATATGCATACATGGAGTTGGGCTTTGCTGCAGCTTCTTCCTTTCACTATGATTGTCAGAGGCTGGTGACCACATGTTGGGAAAGGAGAGAGCCATTAATTTCTGTTCAGAGTATCTGGGAAGCCACACACAAACACAAGGGGCCAAATCTTATGTTGTGTGCAGTGCCTCACTCCTTGGACGAACTATTCAAAAATTTTAATTCCATGTCCTCTAGAGATATCTGTCAAGGGACTGGGCTGTGTAGCTCCTCCCAGCATCTGGTTGGTACTTTGGGATTCTGTTTTCTGAATACAATGAAGCCATTTTCATGGGTTATTGCCTAATAGTGTACTTCCCATACATGGTCTACATGGTCTGTGCTAGCTCCTCACAGTCTTTCTGACAGTGTCCTTGGATATCCTTGGAGACCTGGGAAAAGAAGGCCCAGCTGGGACAGAGCCTAACTCTCTGCAAAGTACTAGGTTTCCCAGCTTTTGGGGGCAGGGCAGTGTCTTAGGACCTTCCTCTCATTTTGCTGGGTGTCTCTGCTATATTCACAGTTTAAATTTGGTATACATATTTCCTCAATGCCCCCATAGATACTGAGAGATTATGCCATCCTGGCTCATGTGAGGAAGCACTTCTAGGTAAACTATGCCTTAACCCAGGATTAAAGGGTGTGTTGACTGCTGACTTTTAGAGGTGACTTTGGTGGTAATCAGAACTAACGATGTGAAAGAGCCCTAATCACATAAAGATCAGCACAGCAGATGAGGCCCCCAGGGGATGGCCATGGCTAGGTAGAGTGGTTTGTAAGGACCAGCCATTCAGTACTATAGACAGAGAACAGGTAGCACTTGGTCATCATGTTGCATTATTTCTGCTCCCTCCTCAACTATTGAGGACAGAGGTTCTGTTTGTTCTCCATTCAGTTTAGCAAATAGAACTGAGTTGTGTGCTGGAATTGCTGGAGACACCGATGGCAGAAAATAAGCAAATACATCTATGCTTATGCTGGTTATCCAGGCCCAGGAGGCCATCAGTCCCTCAAACGCAGTGCAAAGAAAAAGAGCAAAGTCAGTGTGACTTCTGGAGGCAGTCAGTCTTTAGAGTTATATTAACAATCTCTTGCCTTTGACCTTTAACCTGTTTCTTACTGGGAAAGGAAGAGTTTATCAAAAGTTGTAATGAACTTTGTGGGTTTCTGTGCCTGCTGGAAAGAGTTGGCTTGAGGATCGTGTGTAATTTGGCAGCCAGCATCTTGGAAATTCCTCATTTATGTAATGTCTGGGTTGATTATTTTGGGGAGGAGGTTGATTTCTGGAGAAGAATTTTTTAAAACTTGAAACTTTGATGAGCATGGTACAAACATTGGCAATTTTGTCTGCCAAGTTTTTGAGAACATAATTAATTGCAAGCAGTTTGAGGTATGTTACTGTGATAAAATACCACCGAGGAAGGAAGTTTTTGGTCTATGACTTCAGCATCAGAGGACTTAGGAAGTGTCACTCGTCCTGATTTGTTGTCTGCAACATACAAACATACCCCTTCTCTCTCTCTCTCTCTCTCTCTCTCTCTCTCTCTCTCTCTCTCTCTCTCTCTCTCTCTCTCTCTCTGGCCCACACCTCTCTCTATACAGCTCTCCTTGGCAGATGTTTCATAACTCACATCTCCAACATTTTGGAGTCTCCACTACAACCATTCACAGCTTCATGCAATGGCCTCTCATGAACTTTTTGCAGGGAATCCAGTTCTGCCACAGAATCCCTGGCCTCAGCAGCCAGTAGAAAGGGGAAGAACCTATGACCTCCATTACTCTTGCATCTTTCAAGCCTTCAAAGCCAGTACCAATTTTTTCTGCCAGATAGAATGGATCCTTATCCCCTAGATAACTTATGTAGCAGCTTTGTAAGCTACAGCTATTGCTGTTTAGGAGCAAGAAATCCCATAGAGCTGACTCCATTCTCAAATCTTAAGCTTGGTCTAGTAAGGCCTGACCCTTCAGTTACCCTTGCAATTGTGCTACTGCTGAGCACATGGTGCTCTCCTAACAGTGCTTATATCTTTTTAAAATTTTATTTTATTAATTTATTCATATTACATCTCAATGGTTATCCCCTCCCTTGTATCCTCCCATTCCTCCCTCCCTCCCATTTTCCCCTTATTCCCCTCCCATATTACTGTTCCTGAGGGGGATTACCTCCCCCTTTGTATGCTCATAGGGTATCAAGTCTCTTCTTGGTAACCTGCTGTCCTTCCTCTGAGTGCCACCAGGTCTCCCCCTCCTGGAAACATGGTCAAAGGTGAGGCACCAGAGTATGTGAGAAAGTCATATCCCACTCTCCACTCTACTGTGGAGAATGTTCTGCCCATTGGTTAGATCTGGGTAGGGGTTTAAAGTTTTATGGCCTATATTATCCTTGGCTTGTGCCTTAGTTTGAGTGGGACCCCTGGGCACAAATCTGCCTATCATAATGTTCTATTTGTAGGTTTCTAGGACCCTCTGGATCCTTCTACTTTGCCATTCTCCCATGCTTCTCTCATCTAGAGTCCGAAGATGATGTCCTTTCCTCTGTCTCAGTTCCCTGGTAAGTGAAGGCTTTCATGGGACATGCCCCTTGGGCTAATATGCAAATATAAGTGAGTATATACCATTTGAGTCTTTTTGCTTCTGGCTTAACTCACTCAATGTGATCATTTCTAGCTCAATCCATTTATCCACAAACTTTGGAAATTCCTTGTTTTTAATAGCTGAGTAGTATTCCATAGTATATATGTACCACAGTTTCTTTATCCATTCTTCTACTGATGGACACTTAGGCTGTTTCCATGTTCTGGCTATTATGAATAAGGCTGCTATGAACATGGTTGAGCAAATTTTCTTGCTGTGTGCTGGAGCATCTTCTGGGCATATTCCAAGGAGTAGAATAGCTGGGTCTTGAGGAAACCCTATTCCCATTTTTCTGAGATAGATTTCAAAAGTGGCTGTACTAGTTTGCATTCCCACCAGCAATGAAGGAGTGTTCCTCTCTCCCCACATCCTCGCCAGCATGTGGTGTCACTTGAATTTTTTATCTTAGCCATTCTGATGGGTGTAAGATGGAATCTCAGAGTTGTTTTGATTTGCATTTCCCTGATGATTAAGGAGGTTGAGCATTTCTTTAAGTGTTTCCCAGCCTTTTGATATTCCTCTGTTGAGAATTCTGTTTAGTTCCAAGCCCTATTTCTCAATTGGGTTATTTGGTTTGGTGGTGTTTAATTTCTTGAGCTCTTTATATATTTTGGATATTAGACCTTTGTCAGATGTAGGGTTGGTGAAGATCTTAGTCTGTAGGCTGTTGCTTTGTTCTTTTGACAGTGTCTCCTGCCTTACAGAAGCTTCTCAGCCTCATGAGGTCCCATTTATTAATTGTTGACATTAATGCCTGGGCTGTTGGTGTTCTGTTCAGGAAGTTGTCTCCTGTGCCAATATGTTCCAGGCTCTTCCCCACTTTTTCTTCTAAGCGACTTAGTGTCTCTGGTTTTATGTTGAGGTCTTTAATCCACTTGGATTTGAGTTTTGTAGAAGGTGACAAATATGGGTCCAGTTGCATTTTTTTACACATAGACATCCAGTTAGACCAGCACCATTTGTTGAAGATGCTATCCTTTTTCCATTGAATGGATTTGGCTTCTTTGTCGAAAATCAAATGACCATCTGTGTGTGGATTCATATCTGCGTCTTTGATTCGATTCCACTGATCAACCAGCCTGTTGCTGTGCCAGTATCATGCTGTTTTAATTACTATTGCTTTATAGTACAGTTTGAGATCAGGTATGGAGACTCCTCCGGAGCACCTTTTATTGTACAAGATTGTTTTAGCTATTCTGGGTTTTTTGTTTTTCCATATGAAGTTCAGAATTGAACTTTCAATGTCTTTAAAAATTGTGTAGGTATTTTGATAGGGATTGCATTGAATCTGTAGATTGCTTTTGGTAGGATGGCCATTTTTATTATGTTAATTCTCCCGATCCATGAGCAAGGAAGATCCTTTCATCTCTTCATGTCATCTTCAATCTCTTTCTTCAGAGTTTTGAAATTTTTTTTCAAACAAGTCATTCACTTGTTTAGTTAGAGTAACTCCTAAATATTTTATATTGCTTGTGGCTAATGTGAAGAGTGTGGTTTTCCTAATTTCTTCCTCTGCAAGCTTGTCTTTTGTGTATAGGAAGGCTATAGACTTTTTTGAGTTAATTTTGTATCCAGCCAATTTGCTGAAGGTGATTATCAGCTATAGGAGTTCTCTGGTGGAATTTTGAGGGTCACTTATGTAGACTATCATATCATCTGCAAATAGGGATAATTTGACTTCCTCCTTTCCCATTTGGATACCCTTGATCTCCTTTTGTTTTCTTATTGCTCTGGCTAGAACTTCGAGTACTATATTGAAGAGACATGGAGAAAGTGATCAGCCTTGCCTTGTTCCTGATTTTAGAGGAATTTCCTTGAGTATCTCACCATTTACTTTGATTTTGGCTATTGCCTTGCTGTATATAGCCTTTATTATGTTGAGTAAAGTGCCTTGTATCCCTGATCTCTCTAAAACTTTAAACATGAATGGGTGTTGGATTTTATCAAATGCTTTCTCTGCATCTAAAGAGATGATCATGTGGTTTTTTATTTTCAGTTTGTTTATATGGTGGATTACATTGATGGATTTCCATATGTTAAACCATCCCTGCATGTCTGGAATGAAGCCTAATTGGTCATGAAGAATGATATCGTTGATGTGTTCCTGTATTCTTTTTGGAAGTATTTTATTTAGTATTTTTGCATCGATGTTCATAAGAGAAATTGGTCTGAAATTCTCTTTCTTTGTTGAGTCTTTGTGAGGTTTAGGTATCAATGAGACTATGGCCTCCTAGAATGAATTTGGTAATTTTCCATCCCTTTCTATCTTTTGGAGTAGCTTGAAGAGTATCGGTATTAGCTCGCCCTTGAAGGTCTGGTAGAATTCTGCACTGAAACCATCTGACCCTGGGCTTTTTTTGGTTGGGAGATTATCAATAATTGCTTCTATTTCTGTAGGGGAAGTGGGACTATTTAGCTTGGTTATCTATTCTTCACTCAACTTTGGCAAGTGAAATTGATCAAGAAAATCGTCCATTTCCCTTAGATTTTCAAATGTTGCGGCATATATGCCTTCAAGTAGGATCTTATTATTCTTTGTATTTCTTCAGTGTCTGTTGTTATGTCTCCCTTTTCATTTCTGATTTTGTTGATTTCAATACTGTCTCTCTGCCTTTTAGTTAGTTTGGCTAATGGTCTGTCTATCTTGTTGACTTTCTCGAAGAACCAGCTCTTGGTTTTGTTGATTCTTTGGACTGTTTTCTTAGTTTCTAATTTGTTAATTTCAGCCCTAAGTTTGATTATTTCCAGATATCTACTCCTTTTTGGGGTTTCTGCTTCTTTTTTTTTTCTAGGGCTTCCAATTGTGTCATTAAGGTGCTTATGTGCGATGCTTCCAATTTCTTTTTAAAGTCACTTAGTGCTATGAGTTTTCCTCTTAGCACTGCTTTCAATGTATCCCACAAATTTGGGTATGTTGTTCTGTCGTTTTCATTGAATTTCAGAAACTCCTTGATTTCTTTCTTTATTTCTTCCCTGGCCCAGGTGTCATTTAGCAGAGAGTTGTTTAGTTTCCACATATGTGTAGGCTTTTTGTTATTTCTGTTGTTGTTGAATTGCAGCCTAAGCCCATGATGATCTGATAGGATACAAGGTATTATTTCAATCTTCTTGTATCTGTTGAGGCTTTCTTTGTGAACTACGATGTAATCAATTTTGGAGAAGGTTCCATGGGGTGCAGAGAAGAAGGTTTATTCTTTCATGTTTGGGTGCAAGGTTCTATAGATATCTGATAGATCCATTTGACCCATGGCAATGGTTAATGATGTTATTTCTCAGCTTAGTTTCTGTTTCAATGACTTGTCCTTCAGTGAGAGTGGGGTATTGAAGTCTCCCACTATTATTGTGTGGGGATCGATGTGTGTTTTAAGCCCTTTTAGCAGATCTTTTACAAATGTGGGTGCCCTTGTATTGGGAGCATAGATGTTCAGAATTGTGATGTCATCTTGGTTGACTTTACCTTTGATGAGTATGAAGTGCCTGTCTTCATCCCTTTTGATTAATTTTGGTTGAAAGTCTAATTTGTTTGATATTAAAATGGCTATGCCTGCTTGCTTCTTGTGACCATTTGCTTATAATATTTTTCCAACCTTTTATCCTGAGGTAATACCTATCATTATGGGTGAGATGTATATCTTTAATGCAGAAGAATGTTGAATCTTTTTTATGCACCCAATCAGTTAGTCTGTGTCTTTTTATTGGAGAATTGAAACCATTGATTTTGAGAAATATTAATGACCAGTGACTGTTAAGAGTCTTAATTTTGATGTTGGTTCCAGTCGAGCATTTGTGTAGTTGTGTTTTTGCCATGGTATAGTTATCTATTTGTGGATAGGTACTGTTTGAATTTGGTTTTGTCATGGAATATTTTGTTTTCTCCATCAATGTTTATTGATAGTTTTTCTGGGTAAAGTAGTCTGGCCTGGCATCTGTGGTCTCTTAGGGTTTGCAGGATCTCTGTCCAGGCCCTTCTGGCTTTGATGGTCTCTGCTGAGAAGTCGGGTGTAATTCTGATAGGTTTGCCATTAAATGTTATTTGGCCCTTTTCCCTTGCAGCTTTTAATATTTTTTCTTTGTTCTGTATGTTTTTTGTTTTGATTATTATGTGACGGGCAGTTTTTCTTTTCTAGTAAATTCTATTTGGTGTTCTTTATGCCTCTTGTATGTTTATAGGCATCTCTTTCTTTAGATTGGGGAAATTTTCTATGATTTTGTTGAGAATAGTTTCTGGGCCTTGGAACCTGATATCTTCTCTTTCTTCAATGGCTATTATCCTCAGATTTCTTCTTTTCATAGTATCAGGAGTTTTCCAGATTTGGCATTTTCTTTAATGGTTGCTTCAAGATCTGTGATTGTATCTTCTAGACCTGTGATTTGTTCTTCCATCTCTTGGATTCTGTTAGAAAAGCTCAGCACTGTGTCTTTCGACTTCTTCTCTGAGGTCTCACGTTCTTGTTTTTTTTCTGTGTGTGTGTTTATCATTGAATCCATTTTCATCTTCATATCTTGAACAGATTTTTTAATTTCTTTCATCTGATTTTTTGTATATTTTTGAGTTTCTTCCATTGTCACTTTATAGGTCTTCAGATCTTGAACCGTTTTATTTATTTCTTTCATCTGGTTATTTACAATTTCCTGAAATGTTTCCAGTTCTACTCTGTGTGCTTCTTTTATGTCTTGCACCTGCTTGGGTACGTCTTCCTGCATCTGATTTTGAATTTTATTTGTTTCCTCTATTATTATCCTCTTTACCAAGGATTTGAGTTCATTTTCTTTTGTTTCTGTTGTATTGAGTTCTCTGGGTTGTTTTCTTTGGGATAGCTGGAAACTGGAGACGCCATGTTGTTTTGGGTTTTTTTGTGTATGCTTTTACACTGTCCTTTAGACATCTTGACATCTCTGTTTTTATTGGGTAACTTCCAGAGTTGGGTGGAGGGAATCTGATGATAGATTCACTTGTTTTCTCATGATTTCCGTAGGCTGGAAGCCCTGATACTTCACTGGTATGGATGGCAGGAGGTTAGCCCTGTCATTTTGGGCTCTCACAGCCAGTGATCCTCAGCTCCTTTTTGCTGTGGGTCCTGCAATTGTTCTGGGTCTCTGAATGAGTGTTGGATCAGGCCTGTTCCCCTGCCAAGTCCAGCCAGGGATACTGGGCCCGAACCACGAGACCCATGGCACCATGTGACCCAAATCCTGTCCAGACTCCCCTCTCCTGCAGCAACTCCCACTGTTCACCACACCAATCACCTCCACTGGAAGGCTCTGAGCTGCAAACCTCAGCCACCGCCCCTGGTGCCACTGGTGCTGCTGGTGCCACTGATGCCTCTGGTGCTGCTGGTGACACTGCTGTCTCTGCCACTGCTGCTCTGATCCGAGAAAATCCGTGCTCCTCCCATGTTCAGGGGCAAGCAGGTCCTCCACACCCTGGTCCCTCCAAACCATGGAGCACTCCTGCTGCCTTAGTGTGGGGACCTTGGTGTTCCTGTCTCAGAAATCTGTGCAATTCCCTGAATTGTTCACTGAAGCTTCCAAACATGGTCCACACTGCTCACCACCATCTTGTATCTCCTCCATTTTTCTATTGAATAGATTTGTCTTTTTTGCCAAAAATCAAGTGTCTGTATGTGTATGTATTTATTTCTGGGTTTACGATTCAATTCCATTGCTTAACCATCCTTTTGCTATGCCAGTATGTTTTAATTACTGTTGCTCTATAGGACAGCTTGAGATCAGGTATGGAGATTCCTCCAGAGAATCTTTAATTTTACAGAATGTTTTATGTATTGTGGGTTTATTGTTTCACTATATGAAGTTGAGAATTGACCTTTCCATTTCGTTAAAAAATGTGTAGGTATTTTGATAGTGATTATATTGAATCTGTAAATTGCTTTTGGTAAGAAGGCTGTTTTTGTTATGTTAATTCTACTGATCCATGAACAAGGGAGATCTTTCCATCTTCTGATGTCATCTTCAATCTCCTTCTTCGGAGATTTGAAGTGTTTTTCAAACAAGCATTTCAATTGCTTGGTTAGAGTAACTCCTAGATATTTTATGTTGAGTGGCTATAGTGAATGGTTTAGTTTCCGTGATTTTTTCCTCTGCATGATTGTCATTTGTATATAGGAAGGCTACTGACTTTTTTGAGTTAATTTTGTATCCAGCCATTTTTCTGAAGATGTTTATCAGCTGTAGGAGTTCTGATGGAATTTTTCGAGGTCACTTAGGCTGTTTCCATGTTCTGGAATATTTTGAATATTTTGGAGTATTTTGAATAAGGCTGCTATGAACATGGTTGAGCAAATTTTCTTGTTGTGTGATGGAGCATCTTTTAGGTATACGGAAATTGTTGATTTTCTTGATGAACCAGCTCCAGGTTTTTGTTGACTCTTTGAATTCTTCTCTTTGTGTCTAATTTATTGACTTCAGCCTTGGGTTTGATTATTTCCAGATATATACTCCTCTTGGGTGTTTCTGCCTCTTTTTTCTATGGTATCCAGATGTGTCATTAAGATCCTTATATGGGATGCTTCCAGTTTTTTTTTTTATAAAGGCACTTAATGCTATGAATTTTCCTCTTTCCTCTTTCCTGCTTTCAACATGTCCCAGAAAATTTGGGATGTTTTTCCTTCATTTTCATTGAATTTCAGGAAGTCTTTAATTTCTTTCCTTATTGCTTCCTTTACCCAGGTGTCATTAAGTAGAGAGTTGTTTAGTTTCCATGTATGTGTAGGCTTCTTTTTATTTCTGTTGTTGTTGAAGTCCAGATTAATACTATAGTGATCTGATAGGATACAAGGTATTATTTCGATCTTCATGAATCTGCTAAGGCTTGCTTTGTGACGTACTATGTGATCAATTTTGGAGAAGGTTCCATGGGGTGCTAAGAATAAGGCATACTCCTTTGTGTTTGGGTGAAAAGTTCTGTAGATATCTGTTAGATTCATTTGATTCATGATGTTGGTTAATGCCATTATTTCCAGTTTAGTTTCTGTTTCAAAGATCTCTCCTTTGGTGAAAGTGTGGTGTTGAAGACTCACACTATTAATGTGCAGGGTTCAATGTGTGGCTTAAGCTTTGTTAAAAGTTCTTTTACAAATGTGGGTGCCCTTGTACTGGGAGCATGGATGTTCAGAATTGTGAAGTCATCTTGGTTGACTTTACCTTTGATGACTATGAAGTGTCCTTCCTCACCCCTTTTGATTAATTTTGGTTGAAAGTCTATTTTATTACATACTAAAATATCTACATCAGCTTGTTTCTTGTCTTAGATTCCTTGAAATATAGTTTTCCAGCCTTTTACCCTGAGGTAATGTCTATCCTTGTGGCTGAGATGTGTTTCTTGAATGCAGATGAATGTTGGATCTTGTTTATGCATCCATTCTGCTACTCTGTCTTTTTATTGGAGAATTGAGACCATCAATGTTGAGAGATATTAATGACCAGTGACTGTTAAGTCTCTTAATTTTTATGTTGTTGTTGGTTTTTTGTTTTTGTTTTTGTTTTGTTTTTTACCAAGGGTAGCTGAATTGCAGAAGCCAGGCCCAGGACACCTCCAGGGGCTTGTCTCCAGGTCAGCTCTGATATGTAACTTTTTCAAAGAGCTAGCTTTTGGCACCTTTTGTACAGTTTACTCTGGATGTATCCCTGCAAGGAAGCATCCTTTTAACATGTTTTTGGGGTCTGGTGGATTGCTGCCAGCAGGGAATTTGCTCAACCTATTTCTGAGCATGAAACTTGCCTTGAGAGAGTATCTCCTCCAACTACAGACAAAGGCCCACACCTGATTTTCTAGAATTTGAGCTCTGTTGCAGTTTAAGAAGAGATTCTCTTCCAGAGAATCATTAGGAATATTTATGAACATGTGTTATTGTGGCAAATTTTTCAGAAAACATTCTTTTCATCTTATTTTCAATCTACTCTTTTTGATATAGTTCTTTTACAACATAAAACCTATACATCAAAAAGAGTTTTCAGAATTTCTTTTTCAGAGATTAACATGATCCACCACCACCATGGCCTTTCATTTTCAGCCTATTGCTGCTCAAAATACTGGTCACCTTTCTGGAGACTCTGCTAATTATCCATGCTGTCATCTCTGATTTCCATCTTGACACAACAATGACCCTCTCTCTGCAAACTATCCTCAGTGATCTTAAAAGCACAATCATTGTCACTAAGATTCTGATGAACAGCTAAGCAATATTTCAAGACACTTCTAATGCATTCAATGGCTGCATCACTCAGTCCTTCAGTGTCTTGAAATTTTGGGGGATAGAAAATAGCCTTCTTACTGTCACTCTTTATGACTACTAAGAGATCATCTGTCACCTTCTGAGTCATAAGGAGTCCCTGCCTCTGTTTCCTGCTGGTTCTACTTTCCATTCTCATTGACATGGTGTATGCCATACTCTTTAGTCCCAGTGTTACAGCTTTCCTTCTGTGTAAACCAGAATTTTCCATACTTCTTTTGTGAACTTAAAAATATCATCAATCTTGCAGGTTCTGATTATTTCAAAATTGTAGGCTCAATTTTCTTAACAATTACACTTTATTATGAACTTATTAAATGAGTGTACCTGCCTTATAATTATACTAGCTTAAATACGAGGAAAAAGATATTAAGGAAAACAAGAATGAAACCTGGGTATCAGTTCTTAGGAATGATTCTCCTGGCATAATCAGCAGAATTTAAGCAAACTAGCAATCCCACCAAGGTTGCTGTGGAACCAGGAGCCTTAGCCAGATCCCAAAGCCTTGAAGCCTTCCCTGAAGCACTTCTCTTTAGGGGTCTCTTGAAGTGGAGTGATGAACAGACAAAAACCAAGTCCCAACAAAAAGCCTCCAGCTTCCTGTGTGTGTGTATGTGTATATATATATATATTCTCAATATGTTTAAGGATGTTTTTCAAAAAGCTCCCTCATGAATTGATTTGACTTCCAAGTGGAAAAATATCCCTCTCTCTCACATCTAAGTGGTAAACATCCTGTTCTCTTTCCCATCCCACACTTGGGTTCAAAACAAATATATATTTTTATCCTCTATGCAAAATATCATATTTTATATATTCAGCAGATGTCATATTTTATGATGTACCACTCTCTGGGATATTTTCTTTTACATTTAAATTATATCATCTATTTATAGGATTCCACCAACAGGGAGAAGATACAAAGCTGTTCTTCCTTCTGATTTTTAAATTTCAGTGATAAACTTGTTAGACTGGACAAGTTTTGTTGTGTACCTCAGGTCTGTGGTTTCTCACTCATTACTTTAAAATATGGTGTTATCAATTGTGTACATTGTTAATTATTCAAATACTATTTACAGCATGATGAATGGGAAGATTAAAGGTACCCTGAGTAATCTCATTATTGGTTTTATTTTTAGTATTCATATAATTGATTTGAAGTCTAGATTCTTCAATGTGCTAAAAGAATAATGTAATTATAAAGTTCAATTCTTGACTTATCTATTGTCAATGTTTTCTAAAATGCATAGTAACAATATATCTAGATTGTGTGATGAGCTTTGTGTAGTTTTTCAAGGGATGCTAATACAGAAACTATGGGATCTGATTCTTTTAAAGAAATTTTGACAAATATTTTATCAATCTCTTTCAAAGAAGAAAATTTTTCATAGGTATATACGGACAAAAACATTGCGAGGGAGTCTGTATGTGTATCATGGTGTCAGTTACTATGTGATTATCTGGCTAGGGTCATGTGGTTTATATTATTAATGTGAATGGAAATTTTAAAATGTTATTCTTTAAAAATGCACTAACTAGCATTCAACAAACAATTGTAATCTTATCAGTAAGAATATTGTTTAAAGAGAACTATAGTTTCAGCCTAGTATGAGTTTCATAACAAGAGCCTGCTTCCCTTTATAATGGTTCTGAGATTTGTTTCTAGAAAATAATATTCCTTTAGTGACTTTTCCTATCCATCATGCTGCATTTATATTTTTATATAATTGCCAGACTATATCAGAAGTTTGAAATAATTTTTAATGGTTTAATTTTTGCTTTATAAGTAAAATGATACATTGAATAACAGAAATCCATACACAATTATGGTAACGTTATAAACTGGAAAAATTTCAGACCTTTTCAAATGTTCTAGTTATCAGTAATGGTCCTAGGGTGTTCTTAGATCTAAACCCATATGTCTCAAATTAAGGAGATCTCTGCAGAAGAATATGCAAAATATTAATATATCATCAATATTATTATTAGTTTAATACTATGTTTGTTGCTAAGATTCTCTATTAACCCACTAACACATATGTAATTGAAGCTCCATATTTAAAAATAATTAAGCTTCACAACACAATAACTGAGGAGTTATTAGTCTATTCTTAACTCTCTTAGTGAATTTAGTTTCATCCCAGCATACATCCCAAAGATATTTCCTCTTTATAGGTTGTCCTGTTCCAACTCTCCCCCCTGATGTCTCCTGGACCTTTCCCATGGCTGAATCCCCTGATTCCTATTCTAACTCCTATTCCCCTGGCTGGTAGGAAGTCCAGCTTTATTCTCTCCTTGTTTTGCAAATGGCTGCTTTATTGCCATGTCAGGGGAAATTGTATACCAGTGCTTACATAACATTACAACATTGAGCCTTTGTCAGATGTAGGGTTGGTGAAGATCTTTTCCCAGTTTGTAGGCTGTCGCTTTGTTCTCTTGACAGTGTCTCCTGCCTTACAGAAGCTTCTCAGCCTCATGAGGTCCCATTTATTAATTGTTGACATTAATGTCTGGGCTGTTGGTGTTCTGTTCAGGAAGTTGTCTCCTGTGCCAATATGTTCCAGGCTCTTCCCCACTTTTTCTTCTAAGCGACTTAGTGTCTCTGGATTTATGTTGAGGTCTTTAATCCACTTGGATTTGAGTTTTGGGGAGAATGGCAAAGTAGAAGGAACAAGAGGGTCCTAGAAGCCTACAAGTAGAACATTATAATAGACAGATTTGGGCACAGGGGTCCCGCTCAAACTAAGCCATCAGCCAAGGACAATACAGGCAGTAAACCTTAAACCCCTACCCAGATCTAGACAATGGACAGAACACTCTCCACAGTAGAGTCGAGAGTGGGATATGACTTTCTCACATACTCTGGTGCCTCACCTTTGACCATGTCCCCTGGAGGGGGAGAACTGGTGTCACTCAGAGGAAGGACAGCAGGTTACCAAGAAGAGACTTGATACCCTATGAACATATACAGGGGGAGGTAATCTCCCTCAGGAACAGTCATAGGGGAGGGGAATAAGGGGAAAATGGGAGGGAGGGAAGAATGGGAGGATACAAGGGATGGGATAACCATTGAGATGTAACAAGAATAAATTAATAAAGGAGAAAAAAACAACATTGAGACAGATTCTCACAACAAGGATTGCAGACAGATATGGGGGAAAGGAGTACAGAAATCAGCATTTGAATTACACAATACCTTAGGCCTACACATTAACTACAATTATAAAATAAAATATACTATGATGTAAAAATGGAAAGTTATCCAATTACTAAAAGAAAACATAAGAAAACTTTATTGAAATTACATTGAGTAATATTTTATGGGAGTATTTTATTTTCTTTTAAAAATATCTTCTGTCATACATTACATCTTGACTGCAGACTTTCCTCTCTCCATTTCTCTTACTCCTTTCCTACACTTCTCTTATTGCTACAAATTCCCTTTCAAAAATCCACTCATTCTCAATTTCCCTTGAGAAAAAGACAATCTTCCAAGGAATAGCATAACAAGTTATAGCATGATTAGGCAAAGACCATGATAACAGGCAAGGTAATACAGTAAGCTGAAAGGAGTCATAAGAGCATGCGAAATACTCACAAACAACCCTCATCCCTAAAGTTAGAAGTCTCATAAAAAACACAAGCTAACAACCATAACATATATATTAAAGATCTAGTGAAAACCCATGTAGGGTCCATGATTGTCGCTCCAGTCTCTGGAAGACCCTATGGTACCTGCTTAGTTGATTCTGTGGAACTGGCTGCACTGGTCTCCTTGACCCATGTGGATTTTCCAATTAGTCCTTTTCCTATTCCTTGGGATTCCCTGATCTCCCCAGAGAGGGTCCAATTTAGTGTCTCTCTCTGCCTAATGTTTGGCTCTGATTATCTGCATCACCTCCCATCAGCTGCCAGAGGAGGCCTCTTTAATTATGAGTAATATTGCTATTGATATTCTTTCCCTAAATGCACAGTCTCAATCCCAAATTCACAATCTGATTTAATAAAATGAAATACTATGGTATATAAATATAATCAAGTGTCAGGTCCAATAAAGCACATAGTGAGAAACTCTAATAAGAATTTTATGTTGTATGTAATATAATAGTCAAACTACTTAATCTTAAAAACAAAGATTAGGTGAATGCAGAGGAGTTGGTGGAATCCAAGAAGTCTTCCCAACCAACCAAGTACCACTACAAAGAACAATATGTGATGGAGAAGTGGGAAAAATGGAAGATCAGTATAGTGCCAGCACTGTAAAAAAAATGGAAATAAAGATATGAAGAGAAATAGGTGTGAAAGAGGGTCAACAGCTACACTGGGATGTACTGTTTCTGAGTAAGGTCATAGCAGTGGTGTGCAGTGGTTTGCAGCAGCCTGGAGCTTACACAGACACAGAACATAACAGCAAGGCACTGGATTGCTCTGGCTCTTGGCAATGAATGAGGCCTGGGATGCGGAATGGCTTAGTTCATGAATTGGACCTTCTTGAAGGAAACTGTGGTACAAGATGTGGCTGAGGGTCATGTGTGGTTAAGTGATCCTGATGTTCCTTGAGTCTAGGTTGATGGCCAAAACCTATGTTACCATATAATGCCATTTAGATAACCATACTCTATGCTGCAGCCAGAAGGCATATTGATGTGTGTTGGCAGTGCTGCTGCCATGGGCCATTTGAATGAATAGTCAGTGCTGCCATCTGAGGCCATGGTGATGTCCATAGTCCTACTACAGCTGGATTCTGTGGTGATGACCTTACCCATGTTAACAGTGGAGGCTAAGTGGATGATGATGATCTGTGCTGCATCTTAAAACAATGTTGATATTTTTAGGTCATCACTGCCACTAGGGTATGTTGATGTTAGTGGACTGTGCTGCCACCAGCTGCTAGGGTGGTATCCTTGTTCATTATGCCACCAAGGGCCATGTCTGGTTTTAAAGTCCTCCTGTAGCAGGGCATCTGTGTTGATGTCCCTGGACTACATTACTACCAAATGCTAGACAGGTCTTTGTTTACTTCACTGCTGCCTGATGACATGTTGATGTCTGCCAGCTGTCCTACCACAAGGGTTGATTTTGATGCAAGAGTCCCGTGCCTGTAACCTAGTGTCATGGTCATGATTATTTCTGGGTCTGTTCTGCTTCTGAAAGCTATGACCTGGCCCAAAGTCCTGGTGCAGCTTGAGTCTGTGTTAATATCTGTAGCAATTTTCTCATACCAAAGGTCATGTAGATGTCCAAGGGCTCTGTGGTTACCAGGGGGCATATTGACCTGAGTGGCCTGTACTGACACCTGAGGTGATGGTGATGTCTGTGGTCCAGTCTACCTATGGTACCCTGATTTGTTCTGTGTTCCTACTGCAGCTTGGTGCCATGCTGGTGGTCTGATCTGTCAACAAATCCTGTGGAAGATGATAATATGTGTTCCTATTAACTGAAAGGAGATAAGAAGCTACCTTGACAATGATATCAATGACTACAGGTGTTCAGTTGAATAAGAAGGATGTGGTTGGCTTCTCTGACAGCCCCTAACCCCAATCCTAGCCTCCCAAATGTAACAGCATAAACAGGAAGACATTGAAAAGAGCTCTTAAGAAGTATGGTGTGAATGCTAAAGTGTAGCTCTCTATAACTGATGGCTTCTGGCAGGGATGTGAGGGTGGAACATCTCTGTTCTATTTAAGGAGCAGGACACTGCAAGTTTGGCCGTGTTCCAGTGATGATATAGAAATCACAAAATGGACTTTTTTTCTGATCCTGCTAAGGAAACCACAAGAATTGGAGTGAAGACATGGAAGTAATGGAAAAGTGAGTGAGATCAGGCAGTATGATGGGAAATTCTCCAAGAATCAATACAAATATTATCTTGTGAAAAGAAGTAGGATAAACCAATACATAAAACAAAGTATTCTTTCACCAAGTCAACTCTAAAATGCTAAAATGGTGGCTAACAGTTTTAAAATAGATCACTAATATATTGTAAACTTCTAACTACCCATCATTTATCTAGATAGGTATAAAGACAATATGTAAATCGAGTCTAGATATGTGGACTTGTGCTCAGTGTTTGTATAAGTTATCCTAACACAGAAAATATCTGAGAAAAACAAAGAAATAATGTAAAATTTTTGACTGTAGTTTCAGAGAGTTCAGTCTGTGACTGCATAGCCCCATGTGCTTAAGAACAATATTATTGTTGCAGGACAATGTGGCCAAGGAAAAACATTACACATTGGTTTTCTATGCCATATATGTGAAATTAGGATGATACAATAAGCAGAGAGAATAAGGTGTCACTCAACTGGTCTCCAGAGTAAGAGAACTATCTACTTTAAATGCTACTTGCTTAGCACAAGAGGCATTGGGGGAATTAGAACAACAGTGAAGTAAATAAAGATACTAATGAGGAGCTTTGCTATTTATCACCCATGAGATATGAAACGGTGTAATTTAGAGTGCCATATAATTTTAAAGCATATTACATACACTTTCAGATCCAGGAGCCCTCGGATCTTTTAAGGTGGCAATTTCTAAAGATACATATTCCGTATTTATTATTCAGGTGAGCTTTAAAAACTAAGGCAGTCTTGTCTGGTAGGCAGTGGCACAGATGAGGGAAAGACACTCTCCTACTAACCCTCATCTGTCACCTCTGACCATCTATGTCAGGTAGAGCCAGGGGGATCCAGGGGTTATGAGAGTGGGAAAAGTGGCCATGTCCTTTACTAGCAGAAACATTCCAGAGAGGGAGAGAGCCCTGTACATCACATGGACAGCATGTCCAAGCTGTCCATGGTTGAAGGGGTTGCAGGTGAGCTGGCTCTGAGTGATTGAGAGTGTGGGAGCCAGAAGGCTGCCCATTTATTTTTTAACCTTTTTAAAATTTACAATTTTTAAAATTTTTGTTTATATATATATACTTTTATATTATTACACACACATACAATAAATTACATACAGCAAGAAGAAGCACAAAAATTCAGGAATTATATTAATGCTACATTCATATTGTTTTGGCTAATTTTATTTGGCAACCTTGAGGAAAACATCATTCCTATCTTGGTGAGTGTAAAATTCTTAATGTAAAAAATATATTTAACTTATCTCATCTCTATCAAATTAAAACATCTATCCAGACCTAGAAACATCTTAATCCCTAAACAACTAAGCTTAATTATAACTCTAAACTATCTTGTCTTCAACTCCATATGAGACTTGAAAAGTAATAAAATTAAATACGTGAATAAAGGAGAAGTGCTGGTTAGCTGATTCAACAATGAGAAAATAACAGAGACAGTTTTCTGCCTCACCAGTCACCCAAACTCTGTATAACTTTGGAGCAACATCTTCAGCTTTCTGGCCCAATATATCTGACAGACGTATTTGTGAGGCAGGAACTATTGAGGACCTACTTACCCTGTCTTGGCAGAGTTTGGCTGTCAACTCTGCCTGCTTCCAAGCTTGCTCATTATTAGGCATAATTTTGTCTGTGGCCAAAATGAGGACATTTTGCCCTATGGCTTGTTTGTCACATTTGAAGCCATCTCTATAAGGAGGTTCTTAGATGTTCATCATCTTCTTTGAGGTAGGCTGGGTGTTTCTAGGAGTGAACATGTCTTACTGTCAGTGAAGCTTTGAAATAGTAAAAAAAAAATTTAAGTGTCAAATTTTGTAAACCTCAGAGACCTGCAGGCAGAAAATTTCTGGTACCTCTTAAGCCTGGATCCAGGGCTGTGAATTTGCCTTCCACAACATCTACCTCATTGATGAGTTGCTGGTGCAGTGTAGGAAGGGGCCTGTCCTTCAAATCAAACTACAAGATCTCGATGACACAGGGCAGCAAGAGGATATCAAAGAGGAATCTCAGTGAGGTTCCACTATTGGTAGAGTAGCATAATCCAGAGGCCTTGTAGAAGACCAATGAGTCACTGAAAAAAACATTTTCAAGGAAAGAAATGTGGAAAAAATGAAATATTGTGGGACACACTGTGACACATTACAGCTTCTACAATGATATTTTCTTTCTCAGTTGGCCAGGAGATTGCAAGGGTGAGATATAGATATGAGATAAGGAAGATATTGGTGAAGTTGAGGTGCATAATGTAAAATTTACAAAGAAGCAATAAGAAGGTTTTAACAAATTAAGGCAAATATTCAATATTTTCATGATGAATGACAGAACTAAGAAAGTGAACAATGAAGAGTACAATGTAAAAGAAACTTCTCTTGATTTGTATTCTCTGTCAAATAATCACATGAATTTAAGTCAATATTACCAAAGGTTTCATATGCTAAGTTTCATATTCTAGACAACTACAGGTCTGATTTTTCACCAATGGAAAATATCCTCCTCAATAAAGATTTTTCTTGAAAATATTACAGTGGGGTTTTTTGAGTTTTCCCAGTGAATACTTTAAGATTATTACCAGCATGAGGGACATATGAAGTAGAATATATGTTTTTGTAAGCAGAGTATGATGATAATCAATGTTATTCTATTTTTTTCTAGATGATACTTAAGTGATATTGTCACAGATTTTGGTGAATTCAATGTTATTTTTAATTTATCCTTTTCAAAGTTCACACCAAATATGGAACTGAAAAACCGAACAGCAGTTTCTGAATTCCATCTGCTTGGACTGACAGATAATCACAAACTGCTGCCTCTCATCTTCACCATGTTCCTCTGCATGTATCTCACCACAGTTCTGGGAAACCTGCTTATCATCATGGCCATCAGCTCAGGCTCCCAACTGCACACTCCCATGTACTTCTTCCTCTCTATTCTCTCCATTAATGACATCTGTTACAGCACAGTGACGATACCCAAAATGCTGGTGAACATCCAAGCAGAGGATGACAGCATAAGTTACATAGAATGTCTCTGCCAAATCTTCTTTTTTTCAGTATTTTGTGCCATGGAAAATTTTATACTGGCTGTGATGGCCTATGACCGCTATGTGGCCATTTGCAAACCCCTGAGGTACACTGTCATCATGAACCCTATTTGCTGTGCCTTGATGGTTCTAGTATCCTTTTTCCTTAGTGTTATGGATGCCTTACTTCACAGTCTGATGGTTTTGAGACTTTCTTTCTGCACAGACCTAGAAATCCCACAATTTTTCTGTGAGCTGGCTCAGGTTATTAAGATTGCCTGTTCTGATACTTTTCTTAATAATTTCTTTATATTTGCTGCAGCTGTTGTATTTGCAGGTGGTCCTATCTGTGGAATTGTTTTTTCATATATTTACATTGTGTCCTCAGTCTTGAGAATGCCATCTTCTGGAGGAAGGCACAGAGCTTTTTCTACTTGTGCATCACATCTGTCTGTTGTTTCCTTGTTTTATGGGACAGGTTTGGGGGTGTGCATCAGTTCTGCAATGACAAATTCTCTTAGGAGCACAGCAATGGCTTCTGTGATGTATAGTGCACTTCCTCCTTTGCTGAACCCCTTCATATATAGCATAAGAAATAGAGAAATGAATGAAACCTTGAGAAAACTTGCTGGTAGACTCTCTTACCATGTTTGATGTATCCTGTGATATTCATGTGGCATTTTAGAGAAATTCAAGTTAATAAGAAAATTTTATAGTGAAAGTCCTCCCCTTTCTTGCAGTGATGAAAGTGACATCAATGTGTGATGACTTTGTGTACTTCAACTCATGTTTAGGTTTGCTTACCTTAAATTGTCTTGATAAATCCCTATCTTTATGTTAATTCTTAGAGCAGTTGCTTCATCCACAATACCCAGAAAGGCATTCTAAAATTATATTCATCAAGGTGTTATATTTTCTCTGTTGATTTACAAAAACTAGTTACAGTTGATACCCTTTACATAGTATGGATACCATTGAAACAAAACTGAATCTGTGTTGTGGTATTATTGTTGACAAGAGAATTTTAACTTATTTCCTAGATTCTGAGCAACTTTTTAGATGTGGACTGATAATCTGTTTACTTCATTAGAAGTATCAGCTATTTCGAAGCTTTGTACTTTAAATGATGAGTGAAAGGGCCTTCAGTAAAAGTGTAAATCAAAGTGT
>NC_140494.1:82272323-82359823 GCF_964271855.1 Acomys minous | reverse complement strand
TGGATCTAACAGATATCTATAGAACCTTGCACCCAAACATGAAAGAATATACCTTCTTCTCTGCACCCCATGGAACCTTCTCCAAAATTGATCACATCATAGGTCACAAAGCAAGCCTCAACAGATACAAGGGGATTGAAATAATACCTTTTATCCTATCAGATCACCATGGGCTTAGGCTGCAATTCAACAACAACAGAAATAACAAAAAGTCTACACGTACTTGGAAACTAAACAACTCTCTGCTAAATGACACCTGGGCCAGGGAAGAAATAAAGAAAGAAATCAAGGAGTTTCTGAAATTCAATGAAAATGAAGGAACAACATACCCAAATTTGTGGGATACATTGAAAGCAGTGCTAAGAGGAAAATTCATAGCACTAAGTGCCTTTAAAAAGAAAGTGGAAGCATCGCACATAAGCACCTTAATGACACAACTGGAAGCCATAGGAAAAAAGAAGCAGAAACACCCAAAAGGAGTAGACGTCTGGAAATAATCAAACTCAGGGGTGAAATTAACAAATTAGAAACTAAGAAAACAGTCCAAAGAATCAACAAAACCAAGAGCTGGTTCTTTGAGAAAATGAACAAGATAGACAGACCATTAGCCAAACAACTAAAAGGCAGAGAGACAGTATTGAAATCAACAAAATCAGAAATGAAAAGGGAGACATAACAACAGACACTGAAGAAATACAAAGAATAATAAGATCCTACTTGAAGGCATATATGCCGCAACATTTGAAAATCTAAGGGAAATGGACGATTTTCTTGATCAATTTCACTTGCCAAAGTTGAGTGAAGAATAGATAACCAAGCTAAATAGTCCCAATTTTCCTCCAGAAATAGAAGCAATTATTGATAATCTCCCAACCAAAAAAAGCCCAGGGTCAGATGGTTTCAGTGCAGAATTCTACCAGACCTTCAAGGGCGAGCTAATACCGATACTCTTCAAGCTACTCCAAAAGACAGAAATGGATGGAACATTACCAAATTCATTCTATGAGGCCATAGTCTCATTGATACCTAAACCTAACGAAGACTCAACAAAGAAAGAGAATTTCAGACCAATTTCTCTTATGAACATTGATGCAAAAATACTAAATAAAATACTTGCAAAACAAATACAAGAACACATCAGAGATATCATTCATCATGACCAAGTGGCTTCATTCCAGGCATGCAGGAATGGTTTAATATATGAGATCCCATCAATGTAATCCACCATATAAACAAACTGAAAATAAAAAACCACATGATCATCTCTTTAGATGCAGAGAAAGCATTTGATAAAATCCAACACTCATTCATGTTTAAAGTTTTAGAGAGATCAGGGATACAAGGCACTTTACTCAACATAATAAAGGCTATATATAGGAAGCCAATAGCCAAAATCAAAGTAAATGGTGAGATACTCAAGGAAATTCCTCTAAAATCGGGAACAAGGCAAGGCTGCCCACTCTCTCCATATCTCTTCAATATAGTACTCGAAGTTCTAGCCAGAGCAATAAGAAAACAAAAGGAGATCAAGGGTATCCAAATGGGAAAGAGGAAGTCAAATTATCCCTATTTGCAGATGATATGATAGTCTACATAAGTGACCCTCAAAATTCCACCAGAGAACTCCTACAGCTGATAAACACCTTCAGCAAATTGGCTGGATACAAAATTAACTCAAAAAAGTCTGTAGCCTTCCTATATACAAATGACAAGCCTGCAAAGGAAGAAATTAGGAAAACCACACCCTTCACACTAGCCACAAGCAATATAAAATATTTAGGAGTTATTCTAACTAAACAAGTGAAGGACTTGTTTGAAAAAAAAAACTTCAAAACTCTGAAGAAAGAGATTGAAGATGTAATGAGAAGGTGGAATGATCTTCCTTGCTCATGGATTGCGAGAATTAACATAGTAAAAATGGCCATGCTACCGAAAGCAATCTACAGATTCAATGCAATCCCTATCAAAATACCTACACATTTTTTAAAAACATTGAAAGTTCAATTTTGAACTTCATATGGAAAAAAAACCCAGAATAGCGAAAATAATCTTGTACAATAAAAGGTGCTCTGGAGGAGTATCCATACCTGATCTCAGACTATACTATCTATACTATAAAGCAATAGAAATTAAAACAGCATGGTACTGGCACAGCAACAGGCTGGTTGATCAGTGGAATCGAATCGAAGACCCAGATATGAATCCACACACAGATGGTCACTTGATTTTCGACAAAGAAGCCAAATCCATGCAATGGAAAAAGGATAGCATCTTCTACAAATGGTGCTGGTCTAACTGGATATCTATGTGTAAAAACAAATGCAGCTGGACCCATATTTGTCACCTTGCACAAAACTCAAATCCAAGTGGATTAAAGACCTCAACATAAAACCAGAGACACTAAGTCACTTAGAAAAAAAAGTGGGGAAGAGCCTGGAACATATTGGCACAGGAAACAACTTCAGGAACAGAACACCAACAGCCCAGGCCTTATTGTCAACAATTAATAAATGGGACCTCATGAGGCTGAGAAGCTTCTGTAAGGCAGGAGACACTGTCAAGGGAACAAAGCAACAGCCTACAGACTGGGAAAAGATCTTCACCAACCCTACATCTGACAAAGTTCTAATATCCAAAATATATAAAGAACTTAAGAAATTAAACACAACCAAACCAAATAACCCAACTGAGAAATGGGGCTTGGAACTAAACAGAGAATTCTCAACAGAGGAATATTAAAAGGCTGAGAAACACTTAAAGAAATGCTCAACCTCCTTAATCATCAAGGAAATGCAAATCAATACAACTCTCTGAGATTCCATCTTACACCCATCAGAATGGCTAAGATCAAAAATTCAAGAGACACCACATGCTGGCAAGGATGTTGGGAGAGGAACACTCCTTCATTGCTGGTGGGAATGCAAACTAGTACAACCACTTTGGAAATCTATCTGGTGCTATCTCAGAAAAATGGGAATAGGGCTTCCTCAAGACCCAGCTATTCCACTCCTTGGAATATACCCAGAAGATGCTCCAGCACACAAGAAAAATTATTCAACCATGTTCATAGCAGCCTTATTCATAATAGCCAGAACATGGAAACAGCCTAAGTGTCCCTCAGTAGAAGAATGGATAAAGAAACTGTGGTACATATACACTATGGAATACTATTCAGCTATAAAAACCAAGGAATTCCTGAAATTTGTGGATAAATGGATTGAGCTAGAAATTATCATAATGAGTGAGTTAACCCAGAAGCAGAAAGACTCAAATGGTATATACTCACTTATATCTGCATATTAGCCCCAGGGGCATGTCCCACGAAAGCCTTCACTTACCAGGAAACTGAGACAGAAGGGAGGACATCCTATTGGGACTCTAGATGAGAGAAGCATGGAAGAACGGCAAAGTAGAAGGATCCAGAGGGTCCTAGAAACCTACAAATAGAACATTATGATAGGCAGGTTTGGGCCCAGGGGTCCCGCTCAAACTAAGGCACCATCCAAGGACAATACAGGCAGTAAACTTTAAACTTCTACCCAGATCTAGCCAATGGTCAGAACATTCTCCACAGTAGAGTGGAGAGTGGGATATGACTTTCTCATGTACTCTGGTGCCTCACCTTTGACCACGTCCCCTGGAGGGGGAGACCTGGTGGCACTCAGAGGAAGGACAGCAGGTTACCAAGAAGAGACTTGATACCCTATGAGCATATACAGGGAGGGTAATCCCCCTCAGGAACAGTCAGAGGGGAGGGGAATAAGGGGGAATTGGGAGGGAGGGAAGAATGGGAGGATACAAGGGATGGGATAACCATTGAGATGTAACAAGAATAAATTAATAAAAAAATGATTTAAAAAAATAATAAATTTTTTTTCGTGAACAAAACAAAACAAAATGGGGCCAATTACATCCCTATACACCTATTGGTTCAAGAGTGTACAAATATGACCATGATAAAAAAATATATTAGAGTTTTTAGATTTTTCTAATATGAAGAAGAAAAAGAGGAGGAGGAGGAGGAGGAGGAGGAGGAGGAGGAGGAGGAGCAACAAGAACAAGAACAAGAAGAACGAGAAGAAGAACAAGAACAAGAATGAGAAGGAGGAAGAGGAGGAGGAGGACATAAACATGAAAAAGAAGAGGTTACATGCAAATCAGGGCATTACTTAAAAACATTGTGGGAAACATCAGATTTTCTGCTTATAGCATAACTTGGAAGTTTCTACTACATGTCTTAAACAATATCTGATGAATATATATATATGAATATGAATAAACAAGTATTTTTCTAAAAATAGATTTAAATGTTTGTCTTGGTTTAGTTTGAACAATCACAGTGATATTATCTGGTACATTTGGTTGGGCAAATTATGACTGTCAAATGCAATAAAACTACTTCAAGATAATTTTTCTTCATTAAATACTTTAAAACCTGATCCCATCACCTACCTCCGCTCCTCCCAGTACCTCCTCCCACATCTCTCCACCACATTCTTCCTTCTGGTTCGCCTCAGAGAAGAAGGGGGTCCCCATGCATGCAACCCATCCTACCACATTTGATGTAGGACTAGGCACAACTCCCACTGAAGCCAAACTAGGCTGCCCAGGTAAAGGAATGGGATTCAAATGCAGGCATCAGAATCAAAGAGATTCTCTACTCCACTTCTTGGGGAACAGACTTGAAGAACAAGCTGCACAGGCACCACATACAGACAGGGAGTTTAGGAAAAAGATCCATTCATACTCTTGGGTTGGTATTTCTGTCTCTGTGAGTCCTCATGGACCCAGATTAGCTTACTATTTACGTCTTTTTCTGGAGTCATTGATTCCTCCTATCCCAAGATATTTTGACCTTAGTCTACAATATTTTTCACATGAGATGAATATTCCATTGGGGAGAATAAATATTTCTTCTGTAAACACTCAGGCCTTAGACAAAATATAAACTGTACAATATATAAAATATATAAATAGAAGATATAAAATCATAAATCATAGAAATAATCATAATTAATAATATATTACATGAATTAGTATCATAAATTAACTGAACACTGTGTCCAATCATAGAATTATTTGGCATCAGTCCTGCTAATGTTAGGAGTTTACCATTATTACTACAGTTCTTATTGTGATATATTTTACTATCTATCATTGTTAAGATGTGTTTTAAAGTGTAAACTAGTGAATGCTGTAGAAATATAATGCAACACTTATTAAAGTAAAAGTTGGCCTAGATACAACTTGTTAAATTGCCTACTGGTCTTGGAATTTCATGCTTTATTCCAATTAAAAATGAGCTGATTACCTCCCTGAAGACTTTCTGAGCCATTTGCAATGTTAATTAAACATGCTACATAACTGTGAAGGTGTTGTGATAGTGGATCTCAAATAGCAGTAGTCAGAGTAACAGAATAATTCAGGAATGTTTCAGAAATCCAATTATATCCCATGTTCCAGCTTCTGATTTGACTTTGTACAAGACAGGAGGCTATGTTTCTGTGGATCCTTTAAATAATGATCACAGTATATATATGAGAAATATTTAAACTGTGAAAAAAATATAACCTTTCATTTATTTCATGTTATCTCTAATTGATATATGAAGCAAAATTAAATTTTCATATTAATTGTCATCTACAACTCCAAAAGGACTGTCAATGAAGTATCTCATTTAATACAATGACTCAGTGAATACTAACCAGTAGGGAAAGCAATAACAAAAAATAGTGTATTAAAACAAATAAATGTGTGTATATTACTTGTATTTATATTCTTTCAGGAGAGACCATTTGGTAGTAGAAAACCAAATAGTGTGCTTTTCCCTATGGAAGGATATTTCTACTCATCACAACACTTCTTTTGTGAGCACAATATTTTTTAAATTTTGTTTCTTTATTTAGTTAGTAAGCCAATTAGTTATATTAAAAATAGATTAATTTCACATAGAATATATCCTGAGTATAGTGTTCCCTCCCCTTATATTTCTCAGCTCTTTCCAACCTCCCCTCATCTTCAGATTCATTTATTTTTGTCTCACATTATAAAAGAACAAGCTTCTAAGTGATAACACACAAATATGAAAAATAAAACATAGTAATATAAAAAATCATCACAATAAGGCTGATCCATGCAATCAAACAGGAAGAAAATAGCCACAAGTGCAGACAGAAGAACAAGAGATTCACCTGTTTACACACTAAGATTTCTAATGAAAATACTAAGCTGGAAACTATAATATATAGACTGAGGACCTTGTGCAGACTCCTATCAGACCTGTGCTTGCTGCTTCAGTCTCTATTAGTTCACAAAAACATTTCTCCTTGCTCATCTGACTCAGAGGGTCTGCTTCTCACGTTGTACTTTCTCAGTCTCTTGCACTCTTTACAGTTCTTCTCAGGAGGTTCCTGAAATCTGAAGAAATATTTCTATAGAGATATCCCATTTAACCCTCTCTCTGTCTCTGTCTCTGCTTCAATGATCAGAGTCAATGAGGTCCCTCACTTCATTTGTTTGGAGATACTCATGTATACCAAGCTCCCTATCTTCTACCTATGAGGAGGGTGCCTAGGAATCCATGATGTTTGGTTGGTGGTTCAGTCTCTTTAAGCCTCATTGTGAAATCCTTAACTTCTTCAGTCATTTTGGGTTTTGCTTGAGTTTTTTTTTCTTAGCCATTCTGGAGGGCATAAGATGGAATCTAGAGTTGTTTTTATTTGTTTTTCCCTGCTGACTAGGGATATTGAAATTTTAAGTGATTCATTGCCACTAGCGATTCCTCTGTTGTCAATTCTCTGTTTAGCTCTGTACCCTATTTTTAATTGGGTTATTTGCTTTGTTAATCAGAAATTTCTTGATTTCTTTTTATATTTTGTGTATTAGTCCTCTGCCAGATCTAGGGTTGGTAAAAATCTTTTCCAATTCTGTCGGCTGCCATTTCGTCCAATTGGCAGTGTCTTTTGCCTTTTTGTAGCTTTTCAGCTTCATGATGCCCCATTTGTTAATTGTTTATTTTATCGCCTGAACTCATGGTGCTCAGTTCAGGCAGCCGTATCCTGTATGAAGGCATTCAAATTGGTTCCCGACTACCTCTGCTATTAGATTTAGTGGTATTGTGTTCAGGTTTTTGATTCACCTGGATTTGAGTTTTATGCATGGTGATAATTGTAGGTCTATTTATATTTTTCTGCATGCAGACATCCATTTAAACCAGCAAAATTTGTTTGAGATGCTTTCTCTTTTCCATTGTAAGGATTTGACTTCTTCGTCAAAAATCAACTACCCTTCGGTGTGTGGCTTTATTTCTGGGTCTTCAATTCAATCCCAATATTTAACCTGTTTGTTTATATGCCAATACCCTGCAGTTTTTATTAGTATTGCTCTGTAGTACATCCTGAAAGCAGGATGGTGATACTTCCAAAAGTGCATTTACTATACAGGATTGTTCTAGACATTCTGGGTTTTTTTCCATATAAAGTAGGAGATCCCTTTTTCAATATCTGTAAAGAATTGTGATGGAACTGCATTGAACCTGTAGATTGCTTTTGGTAAGAAGGGCACTTTCCCTATGTTAATACTACTGATCCATGGCCATGGGAGGTCTTTCCGTCTATAGATATTTTCTTCAATTACTTTCTACTTGCTTAGGTAGAGTTCCTTGAAGATATTTTATATTATTTGTCCCTATTGTGAAGAGCATTGTTTTTCTAGTTTCTTTCATAGCCCATTCTTCTCTTGTATAATGGAAGGTTACAGTTTTATTGTTGTTATTGTTGTTAATTTGGTATCCAACCATGTTGCTGAAAGTGTTTATCTACTATAGGGGCTCTGTAGAATTTAATAGGTCAGTTATGCATATTATCATATCATCTGCAAATAGCAATATTTTGACTTCATTCTTTCAAATTTACATCCTGCTGATCACTTTTATTAGCCTTAATGCTCTAGCTAGAATTTAAAGTTCTATTAAAAAAATATGGAGAGAATGTGCAGCCTTGTGGTGTCCTTGATATTTGTGGAATTGCTTTAAGTTTCTCTTCACTTAATTTGATGGTGGCAATTGACTTGCTGTATATTCCCTTTATTGTGTTTAGATATGTGCATGTATCCCTGATTGCCTTAGAACTAATATCTGGAGCCCAGTGGAAGAATTGGGTCCCTATAAACCTCAAAATTGACTCACTTGAGGCACTGGCTTCAGCCTCCTAGGCTAAACAAAGAAGTAAAGTCCACTTTTTCCATTTGTTGATGTCTGTGGGAAAACACGAGAAATATAGTTTCCAGCACTGGTTGCTCTTCTTCCTCTTATTGCTGTTTCATTGGGGCCTTCTACATGCCAGCATGTATGAAAAGACCACTCAGAGGGGCAAAATGTGGGTTCTATTTGACTAGGCAGTTACTTTATTTTGTGCCCTGTCACAAAGGAGGATTTATAAGTGTTTATGTCATTGATGCAAATTTCTTTGCTTTTCTAGATGCACAAGATTTCCAGCAGTGTGTATACTACATCAACTTTGCTCTGAAATTTGCATTTATTCTACTGGAGAAATTCTTTTTTTCTAAGACCCCTTCACATTAGCTGGCGTTTCTTTTATTTTTTAATAATTTAACTAATTTATTCAGAATACAACTCAATTGTTATCCCATCAATTGTATCCTTCCAGCCTCCCTCACTCCCACTTTTACCCTATTCCCTTCTCCTCACTCTATAACTGAGGGGGATCTCCTCCCCCACTATATGATCATAGGCTATCAAGCCTCATCTTGGTGGCCTGCCTATTCTTTCTCTGAGTGCCACCCTGCCTCCCCATCAAGAGGAAGGGATCAAATATGGGGCATTAGAGTCCATGTCTGAGTCATCCCTGGTCTCCACACAACTGCGGAGAATGTTCTGTCCATTGGCTGGATATGAGTAGGGATTCAATGTTTACTGCTTGTAATGTCCTTTGTTGGTACAGTAGTTTAAGCAAACCCTCCTGGACCCAGATCCACCTATCATGATGTTCTTCTTGTAGGACTCTAAGACCCTCTGGATCCTTCTATTTCCCCATACTCCTACATTTCTCTCACCTAGAGTCCCAGTAGGATGTCCTCACATTTATCCCAATCGCCTAGTAAGTGAATACTTCCATGAGACATGCATTTTGGACTAGTATGCAATTATAAGTGAGTATATACCATGTGTGTATTTCTGCCTCTGGGTTAACTCACTCAGTATGATCATTTCTAGTCCCATCCATTTGTTCACAAATATCAGGAATTCCTTGTTTTTAATAGCTGAGTAGTATTCCATGGTGTAAATGCAACACAGTTTCTTAATCCATTCTTCAACTGAGGGACATTTAGACTGTTTCAAGGTTCTGGATATGATGAATAAGGCTGTTATGAACATGGTTAAGCATATGTCCTTGTTGTGTGGTGAAGCATCTTCTGGGTATATTCCAAGGAGTGGAGTAGCTGGGTCTTGAGGAAGTCCCTATTCCCAATTTTCTGAGAAATCTTTAGATAGATTTCCAAAGTGGTTGTACAAGTTTGCATTCCCACCAGCAATGTAGGAGTGTTCCCCTTTCTCCACATCCTTGCCAGCACATGGTGTCAGTTAAGTTATTGATCTTAGCCATTCTGATGGGTGTAAAATGGAATCTCAGAGTTGTTTTGATTTGCATTTCCCTGATGACTAAAGACATTGAGCATTTCCTTAAGTGTTTCTCAACCGTTTGATATTCCTCTGTGGAGAATTCTCTCTTTAGTTCTTAGGCCCATTTCTTAAGTGGGTTATTTGGTTTGGTGATGTTCAATTTCTTGAGTTTTTTATATATTTTGGGTATTAGACCTTTGTCAGATGTAGGGTTGGTGAAGATCTTTTCCCAGTCTGTAGGCTGTCGCTTTGTTCTCTTGACAGTGTCTCCTGCCTTACAGAAGCTTCTCAGCCTCATGAGGTCCCATTTATTAATTGCTGACCTTAAGGCATGGGCTGTTGGAGTTCTGTTCAGGAAGTTGTCTCCTGTACCAATGTGTTCCAGGCTCTTTCCCACTTTTTCTTCTAACCGATTTAGTGTCTCCAGTTTTATGTTGATGTCTTTAATTCATATGGACTTGAGTTTTGTGCAAGGTGATAAATATGGGTCCAATTGCATTTTTCTACGTGTAGACATACAGTTATACCAGCCCCGTTTGTTGAAGATGCTATCCTTTTTCCATTGAATAGATTAGGCCTCTTTGTCAAAAATCAAGTGACCATGTATGTGTAGATTCATTTCTGGGTCTTTGATTCAATTCCATTGATTAACTAGCCTATTGCTGTGCCAGTACCATGCTGTTCTAATTACTGCTGTTCTATAATATAGCTTGAGATCAGGTACAGAGATTCCTCTGGAGGATCTTTTATTGTACCAGATTGTTTTGGCTATTCTGGGTTTTTGTTTCACTATGTGAAGTTGAGAATTGATCTTTAAATCTCTTTAAAAATTTGTGTAGGTATTTTGATAGGGAGCACATTGAATCTGTAAATTGCTTTTGGTACGATAACCATTTTTACTATGTTAATTCTCCTGATCATGAACAAGGGAGATCTTTCCATCTTCTGATATCATCTTCAATCTCTTTATTCAGAGTTTTGAAGTTTTTTCAAACAAGTCCTTCACTTGCTTGATTAGAGTTACTCCTAGATATTTCATATTGCTTATGGCTATTGTGAAGGGTGTAATTTTCCTAATTTCTTTCTCTGCATGATTCTGATTTGTATATAGGAAGGCTGCTGACTTTTTAAAGTTAATTTTGTACCTAGCCATTTTGCTGAAAGTGGTTATCAGCTGTAGGAGTTCTCTGATGTAATTTTTGGGGTTCACTTATGTACACTATCATATCATCTGCATAGGAATAATTTGACTTCCTTCTTTCCCATTTTGATCCCCTTGATCTCCATTTGTTGTCTTATTGCTCTGGCTAGAACTTCAAGAACTATATTGAAGAGTTCTGGAGGAAATGTACAGCTTTGCCTGGTCCCCGATTTTAGTGGAATTTCCTTGAGTATCTCTCCATTTAATTTGATATTGACTATTGGCTTGCTGTATATAGCCTTTATTATGTTTAGGTATGTGTCTTGAATCCCTGATCTCTCCAAAACTTTAAATATGAATGGGTGTTGGATTTTGTCAAGTGCTTTTTCTGCATCTAAGGAGATGATCATGTGGCTTTTTTTTTCAATTTTTTATATGGTGGACTACATTGATGGATTCCCATATATTAAACTATTCATGCATGCCTGGAATGAATCCTACCTGGTCATGGTGAATGATATCTTTGATGTGTTCTTGTACTCAGTTTGTGAGTATTTTATTGAGTATTTTTGCATCACTGTTCATAGGAGAAATTGGTGTGAAATTATTTTTTGTTGTTGTTGGGTCTTTGTGAGGTTTAGGTATCAGTGTGATTGTGGCCTCATAGAATGAATTTGGTAATTTTCCATCCATTTATATCTTTTGAATTGTCTTGAAAAGTATTGGAGAGATGGCTCAGCCATTAAAGGCTAGGCTCACAACAAAAAATATAATAGCGGGTATTTCTAAGGGTTAATAAAGACCAGGTAATGTTGGCCATGCAAATACACACACACACACATACACACACAGAGAGATAGAGTCAGAGACAGAGAGACAGAGACAGAGAGACAGAGAGATAGACACACACACACACACACACACACACACACACACAGAGAGAGAGAGAGAGAGAGAGAGAGAGAGAGAGAGAGAGAGAGAGAGAGAGAGACAGAGAGAGACAGAGAGAGACAGAAGCAGAGACAGAGAAAGGAGGGATGGGAAGGAATGAGTAGGAATGAATTAAAGTTAGGATCAGCAGTAGAATCCAGACATCATGAGTTTCTTTTTCTCTACTGTGTTTAAGAGGGATTATGTAATCTGGAAAAGTGTGCACATTACAAATTGATTGTAATCTTAATTTTGGGAAATATATCCATCTACCAGAATACTGGTTACCTCATCTCATTTAATATACTCCCTTTTTCTAAAAGAAAGTGAGACACCATAACAATTTTCAAAGGTATGAATCTAACAGTTTAAGAAATGATTATCACTATGTACTTCTATTAGCCATGTTCTTGGGGAACCAAATACTATTGCTCTCTAAGGACATCTCTATTAAAAAGCCCAATTATTATTGTGGGGCATGTGGAGATAAACCATTTTGGGACCCACAGTGAAGCATCCATAGCTCCTAAGACTTTTGGAATGATTTTGATGCACTGCATACAGTCTTAATGTTCTCTGGACTCCTAGCACACTAATGAATTCTCAAAATGGATCTGAGTCTAGCTGAGTGTTTTCCCCTTCTTTACAGAAGTCTTCTGAGGTCACCTTGATCCCTCATCTTTCCTCATAACTACACCAACCTTATTATTGTTGCTGCTTGAGACTAGAGTAGATGATCTGATCGGCCTTTCAATCATTTAAATGCCTTTATACTGAAAAAATAAAGTTAGATCTGAACCTTTGAGTCTGGTCTTCAGAATCTGATTGTCAGGATTCTGCATGGGCTTTGTTGCCATTCATTCCTCTACCCCCTATTCCTGATCCTCAAATTTTAGATCTATTATATGAATAGTCTCTGTCACTAGAATACTGCTTTCTGGTCTGTTTTATTAGGAGATTTTGTATTTGTTTTCAACATTTAGCTATTTTTGGTGTATGTTATATTGCATAATGACATGCTATGAGCCTCATGAGGATAATGTCCATTGGGAAGAAACAGACTCCACCAATTATAGCCACAAAATATAGAAGAAATTACTATAACAGAAGGTTTAATTTCAAGCAAGATTAGCTTAGTGATCTCTGTTTTCATTTTCTCATTTTGGAAGCTGCTAACTTGCACTTCCTGTTTGCTCATATAATTAATTTTCTTCCTTCTCAAGTCTCTAAATGAGATTGAAGACCAGATAGTTTAGTTTTATAAATAATCTTAGTTATTTAGGGGTTAAGATGTTTTTAGGTCGAGATAGCAGTTTTTAAATAAATAGAGATGAGATATGATAGATACTGATTTACATTTAGAGTTGTAGGCTGACCAAGATAGGAAAGATGTTTTCTCCAAGGTTACCAAATACAAACCAGCAAAACACTATGAATGTAACATTTATATTATTCCTAATTGTTTCATAGTCCTTCTTGATGTATGTAGTTTATTTTATAATGTATAATAATGTAAATGTATACATTAAAAAGAAACATAATAAAAATTAGAAATAAGTTTTTAAAAAAGCAAAAGTTGTATAGTGACTCAGGACTGAGCAACAGTACTCAAGTTGGTTCTCTCACTTACACCTGAATGTACATGCATGTGAACAAACAATACATACCTACACCTAAAGACAAATAAATATTCACATACTTGAACACACAAAAATAGAATTATCATTTATCATTGCTAATTCTGTACTAAGAAGCATTTGCAAAGATGGTCAAATAAGTTGTCAGATGAAGGCCTGAATCAGTCTTGTCAAAACATTGATTGGGGATGCTTGTCATAACATTTCCTCATACATCAAATTGGCAGAAAAGATAAAGAACCACACAAGTATTTAGAGTGTTTACTTCAGATAATTTTGAGGCATGCTAAAGTTGTAGGAACTTATGTTATAGGCTTCAAAGCATTTGCCAATCTTGATTGGCATTCAGTAATTTCTTCTAGTTACAGTCTCATCAAACAAGACATGTGTGAAAATATCTTTTCTTTCTTTTCTTTTCTTTCTTTCTTCTTTTCTTTCCTTCTTTCTTTCTTCATTTCTTTTAGACAGAAAGAATAGAAATAATCTGTAAGTAGATATATTTTATATGTATTTTACTTTCAATAAGTTATAGTTCCCGCCTCAAATCTGCCTATCTCCCCTCCAAAACCCATTTCCCCCTATTCCACTTCCTCTAGATTTCTTTGTCAATAATAATTGTTCTTCTAGAGACAATAACCAAATATGACAAAATATTTTATAGTAAGGCAATTCAAAAGCTCCCATATCAGGCTTGAAAAGGCAACCCTGTTTGAGGAAAAGTGTCCCAAGAATAGGCAAAAGAGCAAAAATTATTTTTGCTCCCACTGTTAGGGGTCCTACAAAAATACCAAGACTTCAGTCACAACAAATGCAGAGAGGACCTAGTGTAGACTCATTCAGGTTCCATGATTGCTCAGTCTCTGTGAGTGTGTGTTCTGAGTCTTTGTCTGCAGGCCAGAGGATGCTCCCTCCTGGTAAGCTTCATGCTCTGACATAGATAAGTGGACCCCCTTACTGACAACAGACTGCTAGACCCAAATGTGTTAAAAGATAGTTCCTTGCAGACCCTAACCCACACAAAAGGTGTCAAAAGCTGGCTTTCTGAAGAAAAAGATAGCAAAAGTATGCTGGAGAGAAGCCCAGGGAAGCATCCTGGAAGTGTCTCCTGCTATTCAAGTAACCTTAGTTTAAAAACCCAGGACCTGGAAGGTTGAGCAGTACACCCCATTCCTTCCCCATAGCTCTCTGCCCTTTTTCCTTTTTAAGATTAGCAAATTAAAATCTAGTTGTTATACTCTTTTGTCTTTATTTTAATAAAGTGTAGTCTGGCCCTCTTCTGATTCTGGAAGAGGCACAGATATCTCTAGCCTCAACCCATCTGAGTGCAGCTGTCCCGCTCTCCCTCTCTTCCCAGAAGGCCTCTTCACTGGTGACGGGTTCTCAGGAAGGAGCTTTCTTTAGCTAGCCTCCAGAAGGCTGAAGAAAATTCTGTGGCCAGATTCACAGCCTAGCCTCCCAGAGAAAAGTACCACACTGTGTGATCCTTGTTCAGTTGATTCAATTGGTCATGTTCTCATGGTGTCCTACAATCCCTCTGACTCATACAATACATCCTTCCCCTAGTCCAAGGGGTTCTTCATTCTCTAAGAAGAGAGAACCAATGGAGATGTCCAATTAAGAGTCTTTCTTTTGGCATAACATCTGGCTGTGAGTCTCTGTACCTGCTACTGTATGCTCATATGCAGACAGAGGAGTCTTCTCTGGCTATGATTGGACAGGGCACCAATCAAAGAGTGTATCAGAATATCTTTAGAAATCATTTCATTGATTTTCTTTACCCTGTGGTGTTTGCTTCTACCCTAGGTCTCTGGGATATCCAGTATTCAGTTCCTGACCATGCAGTCAGTGTAGGGCAGGGCTGCTACTCTGTGACATAGGCCTCAAATTAAACTAAACATCAGTTTGACACTCCCAGAAGTTCTGTATTCAACATTGCCTCAGCACCTTTTGCAGGCAGAACAGATTGACAGCTGAGGGTTTTGTAGCTGGGTTGTTGTCAAGGTTCCTCTGTTCATTGCTTGCAGAATCACCTACTGTGCTTAAGAGATTAGAACATAGACGTGGACACTCTGTGTAGCCAACAGTTCAACCTCTCTATATTTAATGAGCTGTGTGGATATTGTCCTTGGAAATGGAGGAAATGGAGCCACATTCTCAGTATTCACATATCATTCTTCTGTCCTTGATTCACACTATGTTGTTTGGGGATCTCCACTGTATCCTCTCAGCCTACAATTTGACTGAATGCAGCAATGCCTAACTATTGAAAGTCTAGCTAGGCTAGAAAAAAAAAGCCAGTTCAGACTTCATATTCTTTATTAGTAGGATTTCTCTTTAGGGTAGACATAGATTCCAGAATGCTTTCAATGCACTAGATTTCCACAGTGCCCTCCTCAAATACCTCCCAAGTCTAGTCATCTCTCCACAAGCTGTCACCCTCCATCAAGCTGGCATTCACTCAGGAATGTTGATGCAAGCCTTTACTCTCATCACTTATGGGCCAGAAGCAGGATGATCTCTGAATTTGAAGCCAGCCTCTTCTAACAAACAAAGTTCCGGGACAAAGAGGGTGACACAGAAAAACATTGTCCTGAAAAACCAAAAATAAATAAATAAGTAAATAAATAAATGAACCTGAAATAATAATATAAAATTGAAAAGAAGTAGAATCATGAAAACATCATGTCCTTCAAATGTGTTGCAGAAAGAAAGTTGAAGCAATGGGAAGTATCTGAATACTATCTTTATTACAAAATATTTATGAAAATGTTCCTTTGTTTCATAATATGGATTTTCTTACAGTACTTATACTAAGAGATTCACCTCAAGTGCTTGTTAAAACACACCCTTCTGATTTTAATCATGAACCTTATTACAAAGTCAATACAAATACCTTTTTGTTCATTTATGAAAAGTCACCCTATGTTATTATGGCATTTTCAGAAACCATTCTTTCCTTTTATTTTCAATCATCTCTTGTCAGTATAGTTTATCTGCAGTCCTGAGTGATATTATAAGCACAACCACTGTCCCTAAGATGTTGATGAACAGCTAAAAACTCTCAAAATAACACTTCCAATACAATCAATGGGTGCCTCACTCAATCCTTCATTGTCTTGAATTTTTATGGGCCAGAAAACAGCCAACACACAGCCAGATCTTTCAGCACTATGTTATCTGTCACCCGATGAAGCATACAGAAGCCCCTCCCTGCCTCTGTGCCATGCTTGATTTACTCTCCCTTCTCATTAGCATGGTGCATGACTTACTCTTTAATCTGTCAGTGTTGCAGTTGTCTGTCTGTGCAAACTTGAAAATCCCATACTTCTTTTGTGAAATTAAACACATAATCAAACTGGGAGGTTCTGATTATCTAAACAGTTGCATCATATATATTAGTGGTTGTCATATTTTATGATGTACCACTCTCTGGGAACTTTTCTTTATATTTAAATTATATCCTCTATTTTGAGGATTCCACCAACAAGCTAAAGATATAAAATCTATCCTACCTGTGACTCTCAACTATCAATGATAAACTTTTTATACTGGTCAGGTTTTGTTGTGTACCTCAGGTCTTTGGTTTCTCATTCATCACTGAAAAATATGGTGTTATCAATGATGTAAATTGTTGATCCTTCAAATCCTGAATTCTGCTATCTACACCTTGGTTCATGGGGAGCTGATGGATGCCTTGAGTCATCTTATTATTTGTATTTATTCTTGGTGATTGTATAATTGGTTTGAAGCCTAGTTTCTTCAATGTACTAAAAAGCAAAATAGTTATGAAACTAATTATTAACTTATCTGTTATGATGTTTTTCTAAAATGAAAGTACCATGATATCTAGCTATATTTCAGTTTGGACTTTAAATCTATTTCTATTGTGTGTTGATCTTTGTGTGGTTTTTCAAGTGATACCAATTCAGAAACTATTGTGTCTTTATTTTTTAAAGCCAATTTTCAGTCAGGGTTTTAATTTCAGAAAATATTTATCAATGTAATCAAAGAAAACATGTTTTCATAGGTAGATATGGAAAGGAACAGGGATATGGAGTCTATATGAATATCCGTATATAAAAGGTCAGCTTTTTCATCATGTTTCAAGGGTCATGTGGGTTATTAATGTGAATTTAGATGAAAATAATATCATTCTTTCAAAATGCAAGACATTGCGTATGATACACAATTGTAGTCTCATCAATCAGAAGACCAACCATGGGAGGAAATTTGGAGTTTCAGTGTTTATGAGCTTGATTGTAGGCTTTGATCTTTTAATACTACTTTACTTGTAGTTTTTTAATGCGTCTACTTCCCTGACAACTCACCTACCCTAGATGGGAGAGAAAAAATGTTAATGAGACAATGAAATTAGACTTTTTAGACTCATGTGGCAACTTCTCTACTCATTGTTAGAACTCCAGCAGACCCATTAAACAGCAAACCATCAATTCAGCAAAAAGGACTGCAACCACAGCAGCCAGAACAGGAACATTTTTCTCTAGGAGCATCTACAATCAGATCAATGAACAGCCAAATGATGTGACGTGATGCAAAAGGCCAAAAGGCAAGCCTTTGGTTTGGGGCATATATTTACCTCCACTCAGAGTCCATACTATAATATTTATCAGGTGACAAAGACCATGTCCCAACAATAGGCAGTTCATCTTATAGAGCACAAACATCATGCACACATACAAGTCTGTTTCCAGGGGACAAATATCACACACACTCACACAAGTCTGTTCTACATCCCACACTTGGGAATAAAACAAAAACATGCTTACATCTACTACATATCCCTCTTTCTGTTAAAATATAAAGATTTTTCTAGTATTAATAAACCATTACAATAAAAATGATTATGGGAATATTAGGTAAAATTACATTTACATTATCCAGTCCATTTGCATTTGACAGTCATGGAGAAAGTATTCCACTATCTATCCTATCCTTGTAAGTTCTATAGTAGTGTCCAAATTTTTTAAATCATTTTCATATCATAACTTAACATTTATCACCCAAAAACATGTTTTTAGATGTTAAGCAACTAAAGTATAGCTGTAATAATACAATGACTATCTACTCTTCAAAGCAATCAGAAAATAAAGAAAAAAATATTAGCTAATATGTAGGAAGTGAAGGCAAGTAACTTCCAAAAGCACAGAAATAAGCAAGACAGTTGACTGCCTAGATAGTCACCAAGTATTTCTCTGTATTGTAGGATCATCCAGTCTTCAGCGTACTGGCCTAGAATACCTGAAAGATTTTTCTGTGAAGCAGGAACTTTGAAGGACTTTCTACAAAGTTTTAGACAGCCAATTTCCCACTGTCATGTTTGTTCATCTTTTGTACAGTCAGCCTGGTTTCAGCTGTTGAGATAAGAACAATTTTTTGTACAGTGGATATATTGCCATATTTGTTTATTTGATACCATCTTCTTCATTGAAGTAGTTTGAATGTGCTGCCAGGAAGAGATGTGTGTGTGTGTGTGGTGTGTCTCTCTTTCTAAAAATACCTTTATTATTAAATGCATATATATATATATATATGATAGTGTACATAGGTGACCCACAAAATTCCACCGGAGAACTTTTACAGCTGATAAACACCTTCAGCAAATTGGCTGGAGACAAAATTAACTCAAAAAAGTCAGTAGCTTTCCTATATACAAATGACAATTTTCCAGAGAAAGAAAGTAGGGATACTACATCTTTCATGATAGCCACAAACAACATAAAATATCTAGGAGTAACTGTAACCAAGAAAGTCAAGGAAGTTAAAAAAAACTTCAAATCTCTGAAGAAAGAGATCGAAGATGACATTAGAAGATGGAAAGATCTCCGTTGTTTGTGGATCAGGAAAATTAACATAGTAAAAATGGCCATCTTACCAAGCGCAATTTATAGATTCAATGCAATCCCTATCAAAGTACCTACACATATTTTTAAAGACATTGAAAGATTCTTTGACAAGACATGGTAACTCCTGGCAGCACCCAGCCTACCTTAAGAACATGATAAGCATCTAAGAACCTCCTTTTGGAAATGGATTTAAATGTGGCAAACAAGCCACTGGGGAAAATGTCCTTGTTTCTACCACAAACAGAATTCTACCTACAAATGGGCAATCTTGGATATCGGCACGGTTGATGGCCAAACTCTGCCAATACAGGGTAAGCAAATCCTCAATAGTTTCTGCCTCACAAATATGTCTCTCAGATATTGGGCTGGAAAGCTGAAGACGGTGCCCCAACATTATACAGAGTTTTGGGTGACTGTTTAGGCAGCAAATTATCTGTCATATTCTTCCCATTTTGGAAGCTGCTAACCTTCACTTCTTATTCACTGATGTAATTAATTTTCATTCCTTCTCAAGTCTTTGATGGGGCTGAAGACCAGACAGTTTAGTCTTATAAGTAACCTTAGTTGTTTAGGGGTTACGATGTTTCTGTCTAGATAGGTGTTTAAGTTGACAGAGATGGGATATCATATATATTTATAATCATTAAGACTTTAAGGATCACCAAGATAAGAAAGATGTTCTCTACAGGGTTGCCAAATCAAATTAGCCAAAAGACCATGAATGTAACATGTTTGTTTCATTGTTCTTCTTGCGTATATAATTTTTATTTATGTGTAATAATATAAATGTATATGCCAAAAAGTAAAATGAAATCTCTAAAATTAAAAAAGGATACCACACCTGAACTCTCCTGTCTCCGACACTTTTTTAATTTTTTGGCATTTGTAAATTTACCAGCAAACTCTTTTGTTCCACAGCTAACTCTGCAATCCTTTCCACAAGCAGGGAAGTGAGTGAACCTTCTGATTTTCCTATGCCATCCACCTTTTGTTTTTCAGACCCTCCTTATTAACTCATAATAGTTAATTAATTTTTCTAACCTATTAAAGATGGAATATAAGAAGAAGATGCAACAGAAACATAACATCCTTTTTGGGTGCAAGGTAGAAGAGAACTTTGCAGCTGTAGCTCTCACTTTCTGACACCCTGAAACAGTATCTTTATACAGCATTAGAAATTATGTTAAACATTATGCACAAGCCATGTATGGGTGCCAACTGTAGGCTTTTATAATTTAAAGCTTACTTTATTTAGGGTTCTTTAATGCCTCTATTTACCTGCCAACCCACCTACCTTAAATAGGAGACAAAAGAGGTTAACGAAGACAATAGAAGTGGACCATTTTATACTAAATTCCTTGGGCTAACTGTAATCTTTGTTATCAGAATTTCAAAAGAGCCATTAAATAGAAAAGTGACAATTTAGCCAAAAGGAATAAAATCACAGCAGCCAGAACTGGAACCTCAAAGCATTCTCTGGAGCATTTCTCTCTAGGAAAATCAAAAGTAGAGCAACAAACAGCTGAATGATGCAAAGACCAAAAACCAGGCCTCTTGTTTTGGGCTAATATTTATCTTCTCCCAGAGACCATACTGAGATAGTTATCATCTGACAAATACCCCTTTAAAAGGCAGTTCCTTTTCTAGCTGACAAACATTATGTGGCTTCTCAAAAGTATGTTTCCAGAGGAAAATCATAACATTTGTGCACACAAGTCTGTTTTACATTCCCACACTTGGGTTAAAACAAAAACATGTTTACATCCACTATATTTGAGCCTGTCTTCTTTTATAATAATTCTGAGGTTTGTTTCTAAAACTGGTATCCTTTTAATGCCTTTTCCTATACACCATGTTGAATTTATACCTTTAGATAATTAAAGGTTAAATCAATAATTTGAAATTATTTTCTAATTGTTTGAATTTTATACTTTATCTGCATAATGATATATAGAATAACAAGTATCCCAACTCAATTGTGATAACGTTGTTCATTGGAATATTTTCAGATTATTTCAAATGTTCTAGGTTATCAGTAATGTTATTATGCTGTCCTTAGTTCTTAATCTATATGTCTCAAATAAAGGAAATCTATCCAAAAGAATGTGCAAATATTAATACATTATAAATGTCAGTGTTATTTTATAAAATTTTGTCTCTCAGTTCCTCTGTTAACCTAGCTTGCATATATTTAGATTCTTTTATATTTGTGAAATGTATTATTTAACAACAACAAAATAACTGAGAAGTTATCATTCTATTCTTAACCCTCTAAGATAATCTGACTTCCTTCGGGTACATATCCCAGAGATACTTGCAATTTGTGGCTTTTCCTGCTGAGCTCATGCTCCTGATCTTTCCTGAATCCCCTGCTTCTTTCTGTAACTCTTTTTCACCCGTCTTGCAGGAAGTCCAGTTCAATTTTCTATTCTGTTCAGTTACTGACTGGAAGCTGCATCATTGGCATATCAGGGGACAATATAGGAGCAGTTCTTACACTACAATGAGACAGGAGATTCTCAGAACAAGGATTACAAACAGATAAAGATGTACAGAAATCACTGTTTGAATTATAAAATAACCTTATGCCTGCACATCAGCTATAATTATAAAATTAAAACATAATATTTAATATTTAAAACTTAATATGTAAAGATGGAAAGATATTAAATTAGTAAAAGAAAACATAAAAATTATTGCAATTACCTGGAATAATATTTTTATGAGAGTATTTTATTTAACTTTTTAACAAATTCTTTCATACAATATATCCTTATTGCGGTTTCCCTTACATCCACTTCTCCCAGTCTTCCCCCCCTCTCCTGCCACCACTGCTACCTTTCCTCCTCCACAGATACACTCATCCTGTTTACCCTCAGAAAGGGACAGGCTTTCCAGGCATATCCCAGAAAAGTGGCATAACAAGATATAACATCTCTAGAAACAGACCTTCATATCAGGGCTGGACAAGGCAACCCAGTAAGAGGAAATGAGTCTAAGAGCATGTGAAAGAGTCAGAGACACTCCCCCATTCCTCATTCCTACTGTATGATTTCCACAGAAAGAGCTAGCTAACAACGATAATACATATGCCAAGGACCGACTGAAGACACATGCAGATTCCCTGACTGTCATTTCAGTCTCTATGATCCCCTATTAGCTCTGCTTAGATGATTCTTTGGAACATGTTGTTGTGTACTCCTTGACCCTTCTGGCTTCTACAAATATTCCTCTGCCTAGTCCTTGGGACTTCCAAAGCTCACAAAGTAGGTACCAGAGGAAAGCTGTAATTAGAGTGCCCTCTCTGCCTAATTTTGGCTGTTAGTCTCTGTATCTGCTCCCATCAGCTGCTGGAAGGAGCCTCTGATTATTAGTTTAATATTACTTTGCTAAATGCACAGACAATGTCACACCTAAATTCTCAAGCTGATTTCATACAATTAACCAGTTTTGTATATAAATAAAATCAAATATCAAATCAAATAAACACATAGTTAGAAACTCTATTCACATTTTTGTGTGTGTGTGTGAATGGGGTTTAATATCTTGAGTACATTCAAGAGTCGAACTACTTAGTCTTTAAAACAAAACTTAGGTGGGTACAGGGGATTTGGTGAAATGAAGACTTCCAGACCAACCAAGCACCACTACAAATAACAATGTATGATGGAGAGGTGGAAAAGATTTCTGAGCAGAATAGTGTATGCATTGTAAAGAGAGATGGAATTGGAGATATGAAGGGTAACATGTGTAAAAGAGGACTCAGGTTCATGTTAGAATGTGTTGTTGCCCAGTGGGGTCATCCAGAAGGTGTCCAGCAGTATGGAGATTATGCAGAGGCAGACTTATGCCAGAACACACCACCCAGCCACCTGATTGCCCTGGCTCTGGAAAATGAGTGAGACCTGAGATGAGGAATTGTTCAGTTCCTGGGTTGGAACTTCTTGTAGGAATGCTGTGGTACAATATGTGGCCAAGGGTCCTGTGTGGGTAAGACATACTGATGCAGCTTGAGCCTGGGGTTAATATTTGAGACCCGTGTAACCACATAACACCATTTGGATATCCATGCTCTATGCTGTGGCCTGAACACACATGTTGATGTATGTTAGTGGTGCCACTAAGGAGCATTTGATGTCGGAAGACAGTGCTGCCCCCCTGAGGCCATGGTAATGTCCATGGTTATAATGCAGCTGGGATATATAATGATGTCCATACTCATGTCAGCGCTGGAGGCCAGGTAGATATTTGTGGTCTGTGTTGCAGCTTGAAACCATATTGATACCCATGATTCATTGCCGAAACTGGGAGCCATGTTGACATTAGTGACCTGTGTTGCCACCTGCTGCCATGGTGGTGTCCTGGTTCATTATACAATCAAGGGCAGTATCTGGGTCCAAGGTACTACTGCAGTTTGGAGAGTCATTGCTAATGTCCATGGCACATGTTACTACCAAAGGCTAGACAGGTGTTTGTTGCCTGCACTGAATCCAGATGACATGCTCATGTCTGTGGGCCACCCTGCCACCAGGCATGATATAGATACAAGAGTCCTGTGCCTGTCACCTGGTGTCATGACAATTTCTGGGTCTGTTCTGCTTGTGACAGCTATGACCTGTTCCAAGGTCCTGCTACAGCTGGAATTTGTGTTACTATCTATAGTGATTTTAGCATATCAAGAGTCAGGTAAATGTCCATGGGCTCTGTGGACTCTAGGGGCCATATTGATCTGAGTGGCCTATACTGACATCTGAGGCCATGGTGATGTCTGTTGTCCAAGCCATCCTTGGGACCCTGTTTTGTTCTGTGACCCTACTGCAGCTGGGTGCCATGCTGTGGTCTGAGCTGTTGACAAACCATGAGAAAACAAATAATTTGTGTTCCTACTGTCTGAAAAGATCTAAGAAGCTACTTTAACAGTGATATCAATAACCACAGATGTACAGTAGAGAAAAAAAGGATATGTGAGACTTCTGTCACAACCCTTTCCCCAACTCCTACTCCCCCCCCCACCAATGCAACAGCCTAAACAGGAAGCCATTGAAAAGAAATCTTGAAAAGTGTGATTTGGATTCTGAAGTGTAGCTCTCTACATTTGATGGCTTCTGATAGGGATGTGAGAGGGAAATGACTCATTTTTATTTAAGGGGCAGGCCACCGAGAGTTTGGTCATGTATTAGTGAAATTATAGAAATCACAAATTATCCTTTTTTTCCTGATCTTGTTAAGGAGGTCATAAGGTTTGGGGTAAAGCAATGGAACAAGTGGAAAGTGAATGTGATAGGGCAATATAATGTGAAATTGCCATGAATCAATAAAAATATTATCTTGTGATAAAAATAAGATAAATCAATATGTTAAAATATTCTTTCCCCACATCAACTTTGAAACATGGGCTAACACGTTGACGAACCATCAATATATTGTAATCACTTACCTATCAATGATCTATTTTCCTATTTATCTGTCTAATTATGAAGTCAATATATAAATTGATGATAAACATGTGAAAAGATACTCTGTGTATGAATAAATAATTTATCTTAGCACAGAAGATATCTTTAAAAAGCACAGAAATAATACAAATTTTAGTTTTTGACATTTTAAGAGATTTCAGTCTATGATTTATAATACTGTACCCATATTCTTGGGTACAATATTCTGATTGCAGGACAATGTGGCAGAGGAGAAATTTTCATATTTGTTTTCTATGCCACATTGTGAAATAGGATGATGCAATAAACAGAAAGAATGATATGTCACTTATCCTATCTCTAGAGTCAGAGAACAAGCCATTTGAAGTGTTTCTTGCTTAGCACAATAGGCACTGTGGGAATTAAAAGAACGGTGGAGTAGATAAAGAGCCTAATGAGGACATTTGCTATTTGTTACCCATGAGATATGAGTTCTCTAATTTAGTGTGTGATATAAATTTAAAGCAAAGTACATATACTTTGAGAACGAGAAACCCTTGGAACTTTTATGACATCAGTTCCTGAGGGCAGATATTCAGTTTCCAATAATCAGGTGAGCTAAAAACTAAGGCAATCTTGTCCACTAGGCATATGAAAAAGACACACCTTTCTCCGTTCCCTTATCCCTCACCATTTATTGGATATGGGAGAACTGGTCCAGGGCTTATGTGTGTAGGAAAACTGGCCATATCTTTCACCAGCTGAAACATTCTGGAGAGTGATCCTTACATCTCATTGGACAGAATGGTAGAGAAGGCCAGTGTTGTTCTGATGATATTTTAATAAATACTGAAATAATTCTGCCACAGGTGCTCAGGAGTTCAATGTCCTTTTTACTTTATCCTTTTCAAAGAGCACAAAATATGGAACTGAAAAACCAAACAGCAGTTTCAGAATTCCATCTGCTTGGACTGACAGACAATCACAAACTGCTGCCTGTCATCTTTACCATGTTCCTCTCCATGTATCTGATCACAGTTCTGGGAAACTTGCTTATCTTCATAACAATTGGTTCTGGCTCCCAACTACATACACCTATGTACTTCTTCCTCTCTATTCTATCCATTAATGACATCTGTTATACTACAGTTACAATCCCCAAAATGCTGGTGAACATTCAAGCAGAGGATGACAGCATAAGTTACATAGAATGTCTCTCTCAAATCTGCTTTCTTTCAATTTTTGGTGGCATGGAGAATTTTCTACTGGCTGTGATGGCCTATGACCGCTATGTGGCCATTTGCAAACCCCTGAGGTACAGGATCATCATGAACCCTCTTTGCTGTGCCCTGATGGTTCTACTCTCACTTTTCCTTAGCATTATGGATGCCCTGCTGCACAGTCTGATGGTTTTGAGGCTCTCCTTCTGCACAGACCTAGAAATCCCACACTTTTTCTGTGAGCTGGCTCAGGTTATCAAGCTCGCTTGTTCTGATACTTTTCTTAATAATTTATTGATATTTGCTGCAGCTTTTGTCTTTGGGGGTGGTCCTATCTGTGGAATTGCTTGTTCATATATTTACATTGTGTCCTCAGTCTTGAGAATGCCATCTTCAGGAGGAAAGCACAAAGCCTTTTCTACTTGTGCATCCCACCTATCTGTTGTTTCCTTGTTCTATGGGACAGGTTTGTGGGTGTACATCAGTTCTGCAGTGACAAATTATCTCGGGAACACAGTAATGGCTTCTGTGATGTATAGTGTGGTTCCTCCATTGCTCAACCCCTTTATTTATAGTATAAGAAATAGAGAAATAAAGGAAGCCTTGAGTAAACTTGCTGGTAGACTCTTTTATCTTGTGTGATATATCCTGTGGCATCCATGTGGCATTTTAGAGAAATTCAAATTAAAAATTAATAATAAATTTAATGAGTAAAAAAATCTTCACTTTCCTTTAGTCACTAAAGTTATTGCAATGTTTGATGACTTTGTGTACTTCAACTCATGATAACGTTTGCTTACATATATTTTCTGGATTAATCTCCATCTATTACTTTAGTTCTTATAGCAGTTCCTTTATGCACAATACACAGAAAATCATCCTAAAATTTCACTTGTCATGGTGATTATTTTTCCTGTTGATTTCTCAAAATTAATAACAGTGGAAAACCTGTACATGGTATGGATACCACTGAAACAAAACTGTATTTGTGTAATAGTATTATTGGTGACCAGAGAATTGCAAGTTATTTCTCCTATTTTGTTCAACTTTGTAGATGTGTAGTGATAATATGTCATAGTAAGAATATCCATTTTAATGTGTCATCATCAATAAAATTTACTTCATCAAATATATCAGTTACTTTAGATGCATTATGCTTTTAAATGAACAGTGAACATGTCCTCATGCCCAAAATATAAATAAATCTTTATACTAGTAAATTACAGTAGAAGACTTGGTTTTTTTTAACCAAAGTATAGGAAAGAAAGAAGATATATTAAAGGATAAAGTTAATTATTATTTTATTCTCCATTAAGTTTTTTCTCTCTAAAACTTTTTTTTATAACTGCCATGAGTTCAGGTGTTCAGAGCCATTCAGCAGGAAGAAAGCAGGTTTAGAAATCATAGGATGTAGCCCACTCATTAGAACAACCATGATCAGTGTGCTTCAGAAAGGCAGTGCCCAAGGTCTTGTTGCTGTTACAGAGTCGCTGTGCTTAATGTCCATGGTCTTCACATCCTTAATAATAAATGAGTTTTATGAAAACCCTAAGAGGGCTTCCAACACATCCCTGGGCAGTATTATTAACACTTATAGTAATAGTTCTTTATATTTTTCAGGCATTGCTACTGGAACAGTTTAATGATTCAACCACCACCCTTGGAAAGAACTTGATGTATATTATTAGCAATGATGCCACTCTTAGAAAGGATTTTTAAAACTATGTGTTAGAAAAATTAGGTTAAGATATTTTTTATTATTTATCCTTATGTAGAATATCTTAAGGAAAATTTGAAGTTCATCAACGAACACTCTTAATAGTTGATCTATGAATTTTTTGAGGTAGGAGACAGGAAAAAATAGTAGGTTGACTGGCACTGGCTAGGATGACTCTCTCACTAAAGCAAAGCTGGTGATTAAAGTGATACATAATTTTCTGTGCCTATTTTCCCCTCAGTTCTCAAATAAGAGTTTAAAAACTTGTTCATGAGTAGATGTGTATCTTGAGGATTTATAACAGAAATTACTTATTTTGTATAAAATTTTAGATTTGTGATTTATTTCAGATTTTTATAAGACCACTTTTTAAGATAAATAATAAGATATATGATTTTTTCTTTGTAACCCAAAATTTCAGCCTGCTAATTAGAAAAATTGGTTCAGAGAATTACCTTATTTGCTTACACTTTATTAATCTATAACAAATTGCTTAGTTACAAATGTATGCTAGCTCTTGTGAAAATACACATTGAATTCACACACACACACACACACACACACACATATACATACATACATACATACATACATACATACATACATATATATGTATGTGTGTGGAGTTGTTTGAGCTTGAACATTGAGGACAGTTTTGCTTCATCCATGAAGTGTGTATGTGTGTATGTTTTTTCTCCTTTTTCTTTTTCTCCACTGGCTACAATTTGTATTTGCCTACAATCAATACCAGCATCCATTCAACAGCTACAGTCAGTACTTGTCGCCAGTCACTGATGCTATGTCCTATCTCAGTTTACCATGATGTCAAAGCAGGCCTTCAATATTCAGATAAAAATGTAGTAGATGTAAAATAAATTATGATGCCAGAGACATAGCATGTCAGCCCTTCTCTTTGTTAAACTAAGGCTTAACTCTGGAAAAATTTCAAAACTACATCCCTGTACTCCATATGCATGCCCAACTTTTCCTCTTTAAGATGTGATTGCAGCTGGTAGCAATGTTTCATTATATTACCCTACATTCATGCACATACAAGAGGCCATTATGGAGACTAGGTTTTTTTAAAGAAACAAAGAATATATATCCTAGGAATGGGAAAGTGGTAGAGTGATGGAGGGAAGACTAAATGGGAAGTAATTTGCGTAGATTTGATCCAAGCTTATTGTATGCATATAAAAAAAATCCACAATTAAATTGCAATAATTTATTCTAATCTGATTATGCAAAATATATTAGAAATAGTTTTTTATAATACACAATGTACTGAAAATTTTCATTAAGCGTCTACAGGTAGCTTCTTCAATGATTATATATTGATGTTTTCATTACATTCTGAATATATATATCTAATATATTGAGACACAAGGGAACCTTCACTCTTATTTCATTTTCTGTTTTTATTTAAATAATTTATTCAGTTTACATCTCCATTATTATCCCATCACTTATACCTTTCTGTTCTCCCCTCCCTTCCTCTTTCACCATATTCTATTCCCCTAGGCCTGTGACAGACAGGGGCCTCCTCCCTCCCAGATGATCTTATCCATGTAACGTGTTTACCCTTCCTCTCAGTGCCACCAGGCCTCCCAATGAAGGGGAAGTATTCAAAGAGGGGGCACCAGAGTTCATGTCAGAGACAGTTCTTGCTCTCCATATAACTGGCTAGATCTGAATAGGGGTCTAGGTTTACTGAATGTATTGTCCTTGGTTGATATAGTAGTTTGGGAAGGAACTCCTGGGTAAAGATCCATCAGCTTTGATGGTCTTCCTATAGTGGTTCAGGGCCCTCGAGGTCCTTCTACTTCCCGGTTCTCCCATACCTCTCTCACCTGAAGTCCCAGCATCTGTCTCAATTACATGCTACATGAAGACTCTCAGGGGACATCCATGTTGGGCTAGTGTCCAATTATAAGTGAGTATAGACCATGTGTGTATTTCTGGGTCTGGCTTAACTCAGGATGATGGTTTCTAGTTCCATCCATTTGCCTGCAAATTTCAAGATTTTCTTATTTTTGGTAGCTGAGTAGTGTTCCATAGTGTAAATGTACCATTGTTACTTTATCCATTCTTTGATTGAGGGACATTTAGGCTATTTCATGATTCTGGCCATTACAAATAAGGTTGCTATGAACACAGTTGAGAAAATGTCCTTATTGTGTGGTGGAGTATCCTTTGGGAATATCCCAAGGAGTCAAATAGCTGGGTCTTGAGGTAGCCCTATTCCATATTTTCTGAGAAAGCACCAGATTGATTTCCAAAGTGGTTGTACAAATTTGAACTCACCCAAGAAATGAAGGAGTGTTCCCCTTTCTCCATATCCTCTCCAGCATGTGCTGTCACTTGAATTTTTGATCTTAGCCATTTTGATGGGATTTAAAGATGGAATCTCAGAGTCCATTTGACTTGCATTTCTCTGATGACTAAGGACATTGAGCATTTCTTTAAGTGTTTCTCAGCCATTTGATATTCATCTGTTGAGATTTCTCTGTTTAGTTCTGAGCCCCGTTTCATAATTAAATTATTTGGATTGGTGGTGTTTAATATTTTGAGTTCTTTATATATTTTGTATATTAGCCCTTTGTCAGATGTAGGGTTGGTGAAGATCTTTTCCCAGTCTGTAGGCTGTCACTTTGTTCTGTTGAAATGTTTTCTGCCTTATAGATGCTTTGCAGCCTCATGAGGGTCCATTTATTATTTTTTGAACTCAGAGCCTGAGCTGTTGGAGTTCTGTTCAGGAAATTGTTTCCTGTGACAATGAGTTCTAGTCTCTTCCTCATGTTTTCTTCTAAAAGATTTTGTGTCTCTGATTTTACTTTAAGGTCTTTAATCCCTTGGACGTGAGTTTTGTGCATAGTGATAAATATGAATCTACTCACATTTTTTTCTACATGTAGACATCCAGTTATACCAGCACCATTTGTTGAAGATGCTATCCTTTTTCCATTGTATAGATTTGGCTTCTTTGTAAAAAATAAAGTATCTATAGTATGTGGATTTACTTCTGGGTCTTTGAATTGATTCCATTGATCAACCAGATTATTATTATGCCAGTACCATGCTTTTTTAATTACTGTTGCTCTATAGTACAGTTTGATATCAGCGATGGAGATTCCTCTGGAGGATCGTTTATTGTACAGGATTGTTTTAGCTATTCTGGGTTTATTGTTTTGCCATATGACACTGAGAACTGATCTTTCAAGGTCTTTAAAAAATGTGTATGCATTTTATAGGGATTGTCTGTAAATTGTTTTTGGTAAGATGGCCATTTTTACTATGTTAATTCTCCTGAACCAGGAACAAGGGAGATCTTTCCATCTTCTGATGTCATCTTCAATTTCCTTCTTCAGAGACTGGAAGTTTTTTTCATACAAGTCTTTCATTTGCTTAGTTAGAGTTACACATAGATACTTTGTATTACTTGTGGCTATCACGAAGGGTGTAGTTTTCCTAATTTCTTTCTCAGCATGATTGTTATTTGTATACAGGAGAACTACTGGCTTCTTTGAGTTAATTTTATATCCAGCCATTTGGTTAAAGGTGTTTATCAGATGTAGAAATCCTCTGGTGAAATTTGGGGGTCACTTATGTACACTATCATGTCATCTGCAAATAGGGATAATTTGAGTTCCTCCTTTCCCATTTGGATCCCCTTGATCAATGTTGTTGTCTTATTGCTCTCATAGAACTTCAAGAGCTATAGTGAAAAGATATGGAGAGAGTGGGCAGCCTTGTCTAGTCCTTAATTTTAGTGGAGTTTCCTTAAGTATCTCTCCATTTAATTTGATATTGGTTATAGGCTTGTTGTATATAGTCTTTATTATGTTGTGGTTTGTATCCCTGAACTCTTCTAGACTTTAAACATGAATGGGTGTTGGATTTTGTGTAATTTTTTTTAATCTAAGGAGATGATCATGTGTTTTTTCTTTCTGTTTGTTTTTATGGTGGATTACACTGATGGATTTCCATATATTGAACCATCCCTGCATGCCTGGAATGAAGCCTACTTGATCACAGTGAATGATATCTTTTATGTGTTTTTTTTAAAATTCGGTTTTCAAGTGTTTTATTGAGTATTTTTACATTAATGCTCATAAGAGAAATTGGTCTAAAACTCTTTTTTATTGAGTTTTTGTGAAATTTAGGTATCATGATGACTGTGGCCTCATAGAAGGAGTTTCATAATGTTCCACCCATTTCTATTTTGTGGAGTAGCTTGAAGAGTATCATTATCAGCTCTTCTTTGAGTGTGTTGTAGAATTCTCTGCTGAAACCACTGGGCCCTGTGCATTATTTTGTTGGAAGACTTTTGGTGATTGCTTCTATTTCTGTAAGAGAAATAGGACTATTTAATTTCTTTATCTAATCTTGATTCAACTTTGTCAAGTGAAATCTATCAAGAAAATTGTCCCTTTCCTTTAGATTATCAAAAATTGGGGGCGTATTGGCCTTTGAAGTAAGACCTAATGATTCCTTGTAGTTCTTCAGTGTCTCTTGTTATGTTTCCCTTTTCATTTCTGATTTTGTTGGTTTGGATAGTGTCTCTGTGCCTTTTAGTTAGTCTGACTAATGATTTGTCTATCTTGTTAATTTTCTTAAAGAACCAGTTCTTTGTTTTGATGATTCTTTGAATTGTTCTCTTTGTTTCTAATTTATTGATTTCAGCCCTCAGTTTAATTATTTCCATCTGTCTACTCCTCTTGAGTGTTTATGCTTCTTTTTTTCCTTGGGCTTCCAGATGTGTCATTAAGTTGCCTGTATGAGATGCTTCCAATTTCTTTATTAAGGCACTCAGTGCTACTAACATTTCTCTTAGCACTGATTTCAATGTGTCACATAATTTTGGGTATGTTTTACCTTCATTTTCACTGAACTTTAGGAAGAATTTAATATATTTCTTTATTTCTTTCCTGACCCAGTTGTCCTTGAGTAAAGAGTTGTTCAGTTTCTGTGTGTGTGTGCAAAATATTTGTTATTTCTGATGTTGTTGACATCCAGCTTTAGTCCATGGTGGTCTGACAAGATACAAGGTATTATTTTAATCTTGTATCTGCTATCTGCTGAGGCTTGCTTTTTTACATACTGTATGGTCAATTTTGGAGATGGTTCAATGCAGTACTTAGAAGAAGGTATAATCTTTGTGTTTGGGTGAAAATTTATGTAATTATATGTTAGATCCATTTGATTCATAATATCAGTTAATGTCATGATTTCTTGGTTTAGCTTCTGTTTCATTGACCTATCCTTTGGTGAAAGTGAGGTGATGAAGTCTCCCATGATTAATGTGGGGAAACAATGTGTGGTTTAAGCTTTGTTAATATTTCTTTTACAAATGTGGATGCCCTTGTATTGGGAATATAGATGTTCAGAATTATGATGAATTCTGAAAATTTCCTTTAATAAGTATGAAGTGTCTTTGCTCATCTCTTGATTAATTTTGGTTGAAAGCCTATTTTATTAGATATTAGAATGGCTACACCAGTTTGCTTCTTATGTCCATTTGCTTGGAATACTTTTCCCAGTCTTTTACCATGAGATAACATCTATCATTGTGGCTGAGATGTGTTTCTTGAATGCAGAATGATCTTAGATCTTGTTTATGCATCCATTCTTTTAGTCTGTGTTTTTTTCTATTGGAGAATTGAGACCCTTGATGCTGAGAGATGTTAATGACCAATGACTGTTAGGTCCCTTGATTTTGATGTTGGTTGTGTCAGAGTGTTTGTATGGTTATATTTTGCTAGAATGAAGTTATATATTTCCTGTGTTATCTTGGTTGAAGTTTGTCACTTTGATTTGGAGTTTTCCCTCCTGTAGACTTTCATTCTTGATTGAGTTGTAGATAAAGACAGACACGGCCATGAGGTTATGTAACAAAGAAAGCTGGAACTAGTAGTTTGCAAGAGTGTCCTTATGTGAAAAAGTATTGAAAGAAATATCCTTCAGTACTAATAGACTTATGGAATATTGGGATGTTAAATTATATATACACAATTAGAAAAAAATGCCTCATAGTAAGATAATTATTAAGGCTCTCTCATTACTCTGCAATGAGAATTAACTTCTGATATGACAGAACTCACAAAACTAAACACAAAGAAAGCAAGCCAAAGGCTAAAAGCTCAGATGGAGAAGTAAATATAAAATTCTTTTTATTAAATATTTTTACATATGCATTTCTATCATTAGACATACATACAATAAACTACCTACAGCAAGAAGCACAGTGAAACAATCAGGAATTATATGTATATGTAGTGTTTTGGCTATTTGTATTTTGTATTTGTATTTTGCAGCTTTGAAGAAACTGTATTCCCTATATTGGTGAGTCTAAAGTTCTGAATGTAAATAAAAAACTATCATATCTCATCATTGTCTACTTAAAACATCTAAACCTAAAAACATCTTAATTCCTAAACAAGTAAGCTTAATTGTAAAACTAAACTATCTAGTCTTCAACCCCATCAGAGACTTGAAAAGGAATAAAATTAATCACCTGAGTATACAGGGACTGCAGTTTAGCAGCTTCCCAAATGAGAAGATGACTGAGACAGTTTTCTGCATGAGCAAACATAATTGTCAATAGGATAAGTGAGATATTCCTTAGTAAATAAAACAAAGGAGAAACTGATATAATTATACTTTTCCAACATAATACTTTTATTGATTATTTGGAAATTTCATGCAATGCACACCAATCATACTTGCTTTTCACTCTTCCTAGGTCCACTCTCTCAGCCTGAATCCATTCCCCCAAAAACAAAAAATATACCAAGTCCAATTTGTGTTTCCCATATACTCAATGGAGCATAGCCAAACTTTCAATAACCAGCCACACTCACCACCAGAAGCCATCAACTGTAAAGTGCTGTGCTGTAGTGTATCTATCACATTTTTAAGGATTCTCTTCAAAGTCCTTCTGTCTTGGATGCTTATTTTTATGTAAGTGTAGAAATAATAATTGTTATTAATTATTAATTTGTTATTATTATTATTATTATTATCATCATCATCATCATCATCATCATCATCATCATCATCATTATTGGCTGATTTACCCATGTGTGAGTAGAGAATTGCTTATTCATTTTTGATGTTAACTATTCCCACACATATGAGTTCTTCAAGTTTGAATTTTAAGAAGAACAATTTTTCAGTTTATTTTCATTGCTTATTTGGATGTTTCTTAATAAAAAGCCTGTTTTCTTTGACATCCAGAATCTTATCTTCTGCAAAGAGCAACTCTCAGAAATGCAGTTATCCAGAGACTTAATTATGACTAAAACAGCATGGCCTCATATCTTTCTCTTAACCATTCTTTTTTCCCTAGAAACTGTAGAGATACTGAACTGAGCTGTTCTTTTGGATTTTTTTCTCAATTTCAATAAAAATGGTGTTGAGTTACAGACTGTTAAAGAGAAACATATTTTCTCCTGTAATAATAAAAACCTCTTATTATCTTATAGTGGTATTATGGTGGTAACTATAATAACTGACATCAGAAAATAGTGAAGTTTTGAGACCACCTGTGGGGGATCTCTTTTTTCTTTTTTCATATATTTTATTAATTTATTTATATTACATCTCAATTGTTATCCCATCCCTTGTATCCTTCCATTCCTCCCTCCCTCCCATTTTCCCCTTACTCCTCACCCTATGACTGTGACAGAGGGGGACTTCCTTCCCCTGTATATTCTCATAGGGTATCAAGTCTCTTCTTGTTAGCCTGCTATTCTTCCTCTGAGTTCCACCAGGCCTCCTCATCCAGGGGACGTGGTCAAACACACTATGGAATACTACTCAGCTATTAAAAACAATGAATTTCTAAAGTTTGTAGACAAATGGATTGAACTTAGCAATGATCATAATGAGTGAGCTAACCCAGAATCAGAAAGAGTCAAATGGTATATACTCACTTATATCTGGACACTAGCCCAAGGGGCATGTTCCATGAAAGTCCTCACTTACCAGGAAACTGTGGTGGTTCCTGAGACCAGAAATTTAACACTGTTAAGTTTAATGTAAATTTCATGCACATTGTGGCCTTACAGGTCCATAATCAGTTGAGCCTCTTTACTTTCATACCAGCTGTTAGGAATTAATAGAATACACTGGCTGTCACCTTGCATCAACAAAGGACCAAATCAGAAGCAACTAGTCCTGTTGGTCTTAGTTTTGTTCAGATATGTATACTTTTGAAGTTGGTAGTGTTTAATGTAGATCCCATAGTTTCCTGAAGTGGCCAGTACAAGCAAACTCTCTGAGTGCTCAACAATAGATGTGTATTCTATGTCAGTCTTCCAAAACCTATGACCCAGAGAATTTTCCAAACAGGGGTCAGAAAGAATGGAAGACACAATAGACCAGAAGATTTATATCAAATGCCAACTTCCAGACAGGTAATCAAGTCACAGCAGCTGTGTTTACCAGCAGGCACGAGAGCATCACAAGATCAAGCTAGGAAAAAAAATGGCAGGATGGTTGAATGTATGCTTCCTGAAACCTTGTTCCCAGTTGAGAAGATATGGGGATATGGCAGCTGCTGACAGAGAGATGGGGAATCTCATTTGGCCTCAGAGTAACTGAGAGATTATTCATTTCCAACTGGTAGATTATCCATTAATTTGATTCAGTACATTATAATTAAAAAAAACAAAAAAGAATTTTTTTAAAAACTGAAATTATAAGGGAAATTGTTGGAGGACTCAAAGAGAATTTGAAGAGAGGTAGTTTTTATTGGATATATACCTTATGTAAGTACATGAAAGTTTAAAAATAAAAAGTTTTATTGAACAAAACAAAGAAAATAAGGCCAAACACTTCTCTATGTACCTTCTGCAGTGGAATGGGTGACTACGTGATCATACTTATCTGCTAAAGCTCCCTCATTAAATAAGTGTATGATTTTATGATATGGGATCTAATCTCTTCCTTAGAAGTTTTAAAACTTTGGTGCCCAAATTAGATGGAGCTAAAGTTTCTCTTGCTTAAAAATCTTTCTGTATCTTTTCTGTCTGAATAATTTTGCTTAACTTGAAGGATAATATCTGTATTTCTCTCTCTTTTTCTTCCTATCTAAATATAACGTGCATGTGTGTTCATGTGCACACATGCGTGCACATGCGCGCGCATGCGCACACACACACAAACACACACACACACACACACACACACACACACACACACACACACACACCACAATCAAAATATTTCTGATGCAAAAATAATGTTCTCCCCTCCAAGAGGCAAGAGATGGTTTGTTCTGTGAACGTCAGACGCCATGTCCAAGAAAAACTGTTGTTTATGTTTCAACAAATACTATATTTCATATTAGCACTTACCCATGTGAAAATGGTAAGCATTAACTAGATTTAGTGTGTTATTAATGACAATTACAAAAAGATATGAAGTTAGGATGGCAATGGTGGAAGGACTCAAGAGAAGTTGAAGAGAGGTGTGATGGAAGGACATATACCTTATATAAATATTTGTAACTTTTAAAATAAAAAATATTTGAGAAAAACAAAACAAAATAGATCCAAATAATTCCCTTTGTATATGATGATTCAGGTATCTACAAATATAATCATGATAATATCTTTATTGTGTTTTTACAGCAACAACAACAACAACAATAATAACAATGTTATAAACCAAGGCATGATTTAAAAACATTGCTGGAAACCTTAAATATTTTGGTTACAGCAAACCTGGGAAGTCTCTACTATGGGTCTTAAATAATATTTGATGATAACCTTAGCATATAGATTGGTATAATCAAAGTAATTTTCCAAATTTACACTTAAATATTTTGCTTTATTTGGTTTGGACAGTCACAAAGGTGTCATGTGATACATGTGGATGGGCAACAAAACAAAACAAAACAAAACAAAACAAAACAAAACAAAAACCTGATTGATATATACATAAAACTATTCCAAGGTATTTTGCTTTTAGTCAACAATATTTTTAAAAAGAGTAAAATGTCTCGTTGAGGCACAGTAAATATCCCTTGTGTAAACATTCAGGCTTTAGACAAAATATAAACTAAATAATAAAAGCCTAAAACCTAGTAATAATCATTAAACTTCACACCTATTGTAACCACAATTAATTAGACCAAACCAAGTTTTCTTTTAAAAATGATTATTGTTCCACGTATTTATACATAAATATACACAAAACAACCTATTGAGTCTCTATATTGTTGCTTGTGTGTATATATTTTTATAAGTTACTATGATTTAGACAGGATGAAAACATTTGTGCAATGCAGTATATGTTCTGTGGCCATTACGGAACCTAAGAGGAATTTTCCACTTGTGCCTCACCTTTACTGAACATATAGAAGAAAAGCTATATTTTTGTTATATACATACAAATAAATATACAAATAAAATCTGTTAAATATATTTAGCTTTGATTCTATAAATATATTTTCAGGGCTGATCACTAGGTATTAGACATAAATAAACTGTTCAATTATTTGGCTGAGTAATGTCAAAATGTTTTCTCAGAGGTAGAAATAATTTAAACTGTTCTTGGTATTTTGTTTTTTATCTGCTTACACTTACTTTTACAATACAGAAGGCTTAAGATAACATTTATGTCAACATAATATCTGTGGTAAGTTCTTATATATAGGCTCAATTATTTTCTCTTCTTGTGAAGTATATGTGTATGGCATTCACATTCATGTTCCACTGTTTTTATTTTATTTTATTTTTTGTTAATTAAACATTTAAAATTTTTACACATACATTTATATTATTACATGTATATACAATAAACTACCTATAGCCAGAAGAAACATGACACAATCAGGAATTATATAAATGTTATATTCTTAGTGTTTTTACTGTTTATATTTGACAGCCTTGAAGAAAACATCTTTTCTATCTTTGTGCACCTAAAATTCTGAATGTAAATCAATCTCCATCACATTTTGTCATTAATATACATCTTAGATGTGGCAGATAGATATGATTCTATAGAAAAATGAGGTAGGATATTTAGATAAGGCCTTTAAAAACCTTAGAGACAGGCATAATATGACATTTAAAAATGATTTTATTATTGTAAAGATTCACTGACAATAAGAGGTTAACTCCTATAAACACCAGCCTAACTCAAAGAGGATGATGAGCATCAAAGAATCTACTTATGGAGATTGCTTTTAATGTGGCAAATAAGCCACTGAACAAAATGTCCTCATTTCTACTACAAATAGAATTCTGCCCTAAAACGCGCAAGCTTGGATACAAACAGAGTTGATGCCCAAACTCTGCCAAGATAGGGTAAGAAATTCCTCAACAGTTCCTGCCTCACAAAAATGTGTGTCAAATATATTGGACCAGAACACTGAAGAAGATGCTCCAACATTACAGAGAGTTTTGGGTGACTATTTGGTAGAAAACTGTCTCTGTCATCTTCCTATTGTTTGTTTTTAATTTAGGAGAGTTTGTCACCAAATTGCTAAAAATTTAACTCCATGCAATGATATCACTGCATAAAAGGTATAACTCAATTTAAAATCCAGTTTCACTATGAATCTATACTTGAATAGTCTGTTCATCATTGCTGTCATACTTCACTTGTCAGACACCAGGTTTTTTATACTTTCAAGTAGAAACTGACAGCAAATTTCCAGGGAGATCAGTTTTTTCAATGCTAGATTAGAAATGCTGAGGTATCCCACTTTGAATTAGTCAATGATGGGGGTTTGTGAATTTTCCTTATGCAGAAAACCATCATTGAACTATCATTCTTTATGAAATAAGTCACTCTAGTATCTTGTCTTCTTTTATAGACTATTTTATATACTTTTGTAATTAATACCTATATTATTGTTTCTGTATATAAAGAACCATGCAGAATACATAAATTAATCTAAAAAAAACTTATGTTTTCAAATAACAATGCCATCATGTCAGGAAAAATAGACATTAAATTAAATAACAATTAATTGAAAGTAATACTTATAAAACATTGAAGGTGGACATAATGGTACACAGTTGTAATGCTACACTTGAAAATTAGGAGTAAAGATGAGGATGTCAAGTTCTTTATTTGGCTAAATGAGAGAGTGAAAGGCTGTGTTACATAATATTTTGCCACAGAAATTCAAATAAAATATAGAAACTTGAAACTTGTAACACCAGGAGGTCCAAGATGGAGGCGAGCAGTGTGAACCATGCTTAAAAGCTCCAGTAAACAATGAAGGGAATTGCATGGAATCTTAACCAGGAACACCAAGATCCCCACCCCACTACAGGGGGAGTACTCCACAGTTCAAAAGGAACAAAATATAGAAAACCTGATTACCCCTGCACACAGGAGGAGCACAGATTTCTTAGAACAGAGCAGCAGGTATGGCAGCTGAGGTTTGCAGCTGGGAACCCTCCATTAGAGGCAACTGGCATGGTGACCAGTGGGAATTGTTGCAGGAGAGGAGACTCAGTGCAAGATTTGGACCCCACAACCCAAACTGGACTTGATGCGCAGTCCTGGCCCTTAGATTCTAGCTGACCTCAGCATGTAGCCCCAGCCCTGAGACTCTGGCTGGACTTGACACACAGTTGGGGCCCAGACTCCATGGCTGAATGTGGGGGGCAATTTGGGCCCAGAGAACCTAGCTGAGCTTGGCGTGCAGTCCTGGCCATGAGACTCTGTCTTGACTTGGTGTGCGGTCTAGGCCCAGAGACTCTAGATGAACTCTGCACACTCAGTGTGCAGTTTGGGCCTCAGACCCTTGTTGGACTCAGTGCTAAGTGGACTAAGTGTGTGGATTAGGCCCTGAGACCCTTTTAGGTCCAGAGAAACAAGCTGGATTCAGTGTGTGGTCTGTGTGTGTGTGTGTGTGTGTGTGTGTGTGTGTGTGTGTGGTTTGGACCTTGTGACACTAACCTGGACTCTGCAAGCAGTCTGGGTCCCAAAACACTACCAGGAACCATAGACAAGTGGTGCATCAGAGCTCCAGGACCAAGGAAGTCTCAGGGAGACAAGGGGTAGAGTGGCCATCAGACCCCCTCTGCCCAACCAGCTTCAGTCCCTGGAATGTTCTGGTGACACAAGGGGACCCAAAGGCTGTGGACACTTTGACCTGACCCAGCATACATTCTGAGACCCAGGAGGAGTACAGGGGAGCTGGGGTCACTGGCCGTGAGAGACTCAAACTACAGGGCTGAACTCCAGCCTTCCAGAGCAGTGAAGCATCAGAGATTCTGGTCTACGGAAATCGTGAGAAAATGAGTGAATCTATCCTGAAACTCCCTCCACCGAACTCCCGAGCTACCTGCCAAAAATTGTGACAGCAAGATGACTAAAGGACAGTATAAAGCATATGCAAAACAATATGGTGCCTCCAGATCCCAGCTATCGCAAAGAAAACAACCCAGAGAATGCAAACACAAGGGAAATACAAGAAAATTACCTCAAATCCTTTGTAATGAGGATGATAACCGAGGAAACAAAAAAATTCATAATCAAATGCAGGAATATGCAGCCAATCAGATGGAAGACATAAAAGAGGCCTATAGAGAGGCATTGGAAAAAATTCAGGAAAATACAAACCAGATGAAGGAAATCAATAAAATGGTTCAAGCTCTGAAGGCCTATAAAAGAGGCAATAGAAGAAACTCAGGAATATACAAATAATCACATGTAAGAAAACAATAAAACACTTCAAGATCTGAAGATGAAAATGTATTCAATAATAAACACACAGACAGAAGAGAAGCAGAAATGTGAGAGCTCAGAGAGGAAGGCAAGCAACACAGAGGTGAGCTTGTCTAACAGAATCCAAGAGATGGAGGAATGAATCTCAGGTCTAGAAGATACAATCGTAGATCTTGAAGCAACCAGTAAAGAAAATGCTAAATCTGGAAAAATCCTGACACAAAACATTCAAGAAATCAAGGACACCATGAAAAGAAATCTGAGGATAACAGGCATTGAGGAAAGAGAAGATGCCAGACTCCAAGGCCCAGAAAATATTCTCAACAAAATCATAGAAGAAAACTTCCCCAATCTAAAGAAAGAGATGCCTATACACATACAAGAGGCATACAGAACACCAAATAGAATAGACCAGAAAAGAAAAACCTCCTGTTACATAATAATAAAAACACAAAATATACAGAACAAAGAAAAAATATTAAAAATTGCAAAGGAAAGGGGCCAAATAACATTTAATGGCCTACCTATCAGAATTACACCTGATTTCTCAGCAGAGACCATAAAAGTCAGAATGGCCTGGACAGAGATCCTGCAAACCCTAAGAGACCACAGATGGCAGGCCAGACTACTTTGCCCAGCAAAACTATCAATAACCATTGATAGAGAAAACAAAACATTCCATGACAAAAACAAATTGAACAGTACCTATCCACAAATCCAGCTTTACAGAAAGTACTAGAAGAAAAATCCATCCCAAAGGGACAAGCTACAATTAAAACTACACAGGAAATAGATAGCTACTCCATCTCAAAAACATAACCACACAAACACTCTACTGGAACCAACATCAAAATTAAGACTCTTAACAGTCACCGGTCATTAATCTCTCAACTTCAATGGTCTCAATTCTCCAATAAAAAGACACAGGCTAACTGAATGGATGTATAAACAAGATCCAACATTCTTCTGTATTCAAGAAACACATCTCACCCATAAAGATAGACATTACCTCAGGGTAAAAAGCTAGAAAAAAAAGTCCAAGCAAATGGTCACAAGAAACAAACAGGCATAGCCATTTTAATATCTAACAAAATAGACTTTCAACCAAAATTAATCAAAAGAGATGAGGAAGGACACTTCATACTCATCAAAAGTAAAGTCAACCAAGATGACATCACAATTCTGAATGTCTATGCTTCCAATACAAGGGCACCCACATTTGTAAAAGATCTATAAATGAAGCTTAAACCACACATCAATCCCCTCACAATAATAGTGGGAGACTTCAACACTCCACTCTCATTGAAAGATAGGTCATTAAAACAGAAACTAAGCCTAGAAAGAACATCACTAACTAATGTCACGAATCAAATGGATCTAACAGATATCTAAAGAACATTTCACCTAAACAAAGGAATATAACTTCTTCTCTGCACGCCATGGAACCTTCTCCAAAATTTATCACATAGTAGGTCACAAAGCAAGCCTCAACAGATACAAGAAGATTGAAATAATAACTTGTATCGTATCAGATCACCATGGGCTTAGGCTGAAACTTCAACAACAACAGAAATTAAAAAAAGTCTATACATACATGGAAACTAAGCAACTCTCTACTTAATGACAGGGAAGAAATAAAGAAAGAAATTAAGGACTTCCTCAAATTCAATGCAAATGAAGGAACAACATACCCAAATTTGTGGGATACGTTGAAAACTATGAGGAAAATTCATAGGACTAAATGCCTTTAAAAAGAAATTGGAAACACCCCACACAAACAACTTAATGACACAGCTGGAAGCCCTAGGGAAAAAAAGAAGCAGAAACACCCAAAAGGAATAGAAGTCTGGAAATAATGAAACTCAGGGCTGGAATTAATAAACTAGAAACTAAGAAAACAGTCCAAAGAATCAACAAAACCAAGAACTGGCTCTTAGAGAAAATCAGCAAGATAGACAAAGCATTAGCCAAACTAACTAAAAGGTAGAGACAGTATCCAAATCACAAAATCAGAAATGAAATGGGAGACATAACAACAGACACTGAAGACATACAAAAAACATAAGATCTTACTTCAAAGGCACGTATGCCACAAAATTTGAAAATCTAAGGGAAATAGACAATTTTCTTGATCAATTCCACTTGTCAAAATTGAATGAAGAACAGATAAACAAGCTAAATAGTCCCATTTCCCCGATAGAAATAGAAGCAATCATTGATAGTCTCCCAACCAATAAAAGCCCAGGGCCAGATGGTTTCAGTGCAGGATTCTACTACACATTCAATGATGTGCTAATACCGATACTCTTCAAGCTACTCCAAAAGATAGAAATGGATGGAACATTACCAAATTCATTCTATGAGACCATAGTTACATTGATACCTAAACCTCACAAAGACCCAACAAAGAAAGAGAATTTCAGACCAATTTCTCTTATGAACATTGCTGCAAAAATAATCAATAAAGTCCTTGCAAAATGAAAACAAGAACACATCAAGGATATCATTCACCATGACCAGGTAGGCTTAATTCCAGTCATGCAGGGATGGTTTAATATATGGAAATCCATCAATGTAATCCACCATATAAACAACCTGAAAATAAAAAACCTCATGATCATCTCCTTAGATGCAGAGAAAGCATTTGATAAAATCCAACAACCATTCATGTTTAATGTTTTGGAGAGATCAGAGATAAAGGGAACATACCTCAAGATAATAAAGGCTATATACAGCAAGCCAATAGCCAAAATCAAATTAAATGGTTAGATTCCCAAGGAAATTCCTCTAAAATCAGGAACAAGGCAAGGCTGTGCACTCTCTCCATATCTCTTCAATATACTACTCGAAGTTCTAGCCAGAGCATTAAGACAACAAAAGGAGATCAAGGGAACCCAAAAAGGAAAGGAGGAAGTCAAATTATCTCTATTTGCAGATGATATGATAGTGTACATAAATGACCCCGAAAATTCCACCAGAGAATTACTACAGCTGATAAGCACCTTCAGCAAAACAGCTGGATACAAAATTATCTCAAAACATCAATAGCCTTCCTATATACAAATAACAATCATGCAGAAGAAGAAATTAGGGAAACTACATCCTTCACAATAGCCACAAGCAATATAAAATATCTAGGAGTAACTCTAACCAAGCAAGTAAAGGACTTGTTTGAAAAAACTTTAAATCTCTGAAGAAGGAGATTGAATATGACATCAGAAGTTGGAAAGATCTCCCTTGTTCATGGATCTGAAAAATTAACATAGTAAAAATGGCCATCTTACCAAAAGCAATTTACAGATTCAATGCAATCCCTATCAAAATACCTATATAATTTTTCAAAGACATTGAAAGTTGAATTCTCAACTGCATATGGAAAAACAAAAAACCCAGAATAGGTAAGACATCTTGTACAATAAAAGATCCTGTGGAGGAATCTCCATACCTGATCTCAAGCTGTACTTTAAAGCAACAGTAATTAAAAGAGCATGGTACTGGCACAGCAATATGCTGGTTGATCAGTGGAATCAAATCAAAGACCCAGATATGAATCCACACACATATGGTCTCTTGATTTTTGACAAAGAAGCCATTAAATGGAAAAGGGATAGCATCTTCAACAAATGGTGCTGATCGAACTGAATGTCTACATGTAAAAAAATGCAATTGGACCCGTATTTGTCACCATGCACAAAACTCAAGCCCAAGTGAATCAAAGACCTCAACAGAAAATCAGAGACACTAAATCGGCTAGAAGAAAAAGTAGGGAAGAGCCTGGAACACATTAGCACAGGAGACAATATCCTGAACAGAACTCCAACAGCCCGGGCCTTAAGGTCGACAATTAATAAAAGGGACCTCATGAGGGTGAGAAGCTTCTATAAGGCAGGAGCCTCTGTCAAGAGAACAAAACGACAGCCTACAGACACTGGAAAAGATCTTCACCAACCCTACATCTGACAAACGTCTAATATCCAAAATACATAAAGAACTCAAGAAATTAAACACCATGAAACCAAATAATCCATTTGAAAAATGGGCCTAAGGACTAAAGAGAGAATCCTCCACAGAGGAATATCAAATGGTTGAGAAACACTTAAGGAAATGCTCAATGTCTTTAGTCATCAGGGAAATGCAAATCAAAACAACTAACTCCCATCAGAATGGCCAAGATCAAAAATTCAAGTGACATTACATGATGGTGAGGATGTGGAGGAAGAGGAACACTCCTTCATTGCTGGTAGAAATGCAATCTAGTGCCACCACCTTGGAAAGCTATCTGGTGATATCTCACAAAACTTGGAATAGGGCTTCCTCAAGACCCAGCTATACACAGAAGATGCTCTAGCATACAATAGGGGCATATGCTCAACCATGTTCATAGCAGCCTTATTCACAATAGCCAGAACCTGGAAACATCCTAAGTGTTCCTCAGTAGAAGAATGGATAAAGAAACTATGGTACATCTACACTATGGAATACTACTCAGCTATTAAAAACAAGGAATTCCCAAAATTTGTGGACAAATGGATTGAGCTAGAAATGATCATAAAGGGTGAGCTAACTCAGAAGCAGAGACACTCAAATAGTATATACTCACTTATATCTGGACACTAGGCCAAGGGGTATGTCTCGTAAAATCTTCAGTTACCAGGAAAATGGGATAGTGATGAGGACATCCTAAGGTGGGAGAAATATAGGAGATAGGGTAATAGACGGATCCAGATGGTCCTAGAAACCTACAAGAAGAACACTATGATGGGCAGATCTGGGCCCAGGGCTTCTGCTCGATCTATGGCACCAACCAAGGACAATATGTGCAGTCAACATCAAACCAGACCTACCCAAGGGACAGAATATTCTCCACAGTTAAGTGGGGACTGGGGACTGACTTTCACACGAACACTGGTGCCCCTTATTTGGCCATGTCCCCTTGATGGGGAGGCCCGATAGCACTCAGAGGAAGGATAGCAGACTACCAAGAATAAACTTGATACCCTAGCATCATATTCAAGGGGAGGAGGTCCACTTCTGTCACAGTCATAGAGAAGGGGAATGGGGTGAAACAGGAGGGAGGGAGAAATGGGAAGATACATGGGATGGGATAGCAATTGAGATGTAATATGAATGATTTTATTTTTCCATAAAAATTTTTAAAAATCCATTCCAAAAAATTGATTATATCAGGTGGACCTAAATAATAAATGTACCTTCAGCTCTTTGAATGGAGTGAAAATCAGGATTGTTAATGATCAATTTACTTCATACTCAAAATTCTATTGCCTCAACCTCTCATTATAGGTCCTGCAAAACTCTTTTCCATCATCATTTTATTTACTTTCTTAGTGCTAGAGCTAGAGCCCAGTACATGCTAGACAAGTCTTTTATGAACTGAGTCTCCAGAAAAGGAGCTCATTAAAAGTATAATATCACTAAACAAATGTGTCCTAAATCAACACATTAATAAAAATATTATCTGCATAGTTAAAAACATATTTGAAAGACAATAGTATAATTTTTTTCCTGTGGAATATCTCATATATGTGGCATTATATGATTTATATAGTAAATACTAAGTATTGATACCATGCTAAAAGTCATACTATAAGGTATCTCCATACATTCCAAAGTTAGATTCACAAGGATCATATAATAAGTGAGGAAATCATACTCATCTTAATTTTAATGTCATGATAGATTAAATTTTTATACCTCAATAATGAACTGGAAATAAGAGCATTCTCTGTATTAACTATCACAAGAACTTCTATATGAGAATTCCTGAACTCAGAGAAAGTATAAATCCAATAACTGAGGATTTCCACTCACCTCCAGATCCTTGGTCTTATTGAAGCTTGCAGGAAAGTCTGCCCTTTGCTTCAGAGATGCTGTGCCTTCTGATTTCTCTGGACAACAGCTGTGACTTAAAGAATGGCTCACAGTGCAACTACCTCCTAGGGTCTCTGAACTGAGTTTTATGCTTCTTGCTTTTATATAGAGATCTGAAGATCCCACCCTGAAGTGGAGTGTGCTGATATTAACATAATTAAGTTATCTTTTATAATCTCCTTTTTTAAAGCTCTGGGCACACCCTAAGGGTTGCTTTTGCCTTTTTGTATTTTGCTGTTGTGAGATGGCTGAGGCAGGGTTTATCACAGACTATTCCATTGATGAGGTGATAATAATTTTGAAGAAAGTACTGTGATGGCAATATTTGGTTAAATTAAAATTCTAAACTTTTGGACAAGCAAGAAGGAGTCTCTCTCTCTCTCTCTCTCTCTCTCTCTCTCTCTCTCTCTCTCTCTCTCTCTCTCTCTCTCCTCATCTGTCACTACCTCTTTCTGAGACAGGGTCTCTCTTACATATCTCTAATGATTGTAAAACTTACTATGTTGTCCAAACTGGCCTCCAGTTCACAGAGATCTGCCTCTGCTTCCCATGTGCTAAGATCTAAGGCATGTACCACCACTCCTGGGTGAAAAAGACATTTCCTTTATGGGGTAATTTGAAGTAGGAAGATTCACTGTCCATCTGGGCTCTTTTGTTGACAGTCCACAGGAAATGGAAGAAGCTTTTGCTTCTTTCTGCTTGACCTCCCTCATGACCTCCACTTTGTGTTTGTTACTACTGTCATCAATACAAAATCCAACCTAACCAGGATTCTCACAGAGACTGGAGACAATTAGCTTTCCAGAAATCCTCCAGATATGTATGTGTACTGTTGGGTCATCCAACCTTATGGGATTAACAGTTACTGGATTTTCAGTCTTCTAATTATGAGACAGCCATTGCTGGACTACTTGGACCATATCCTGTAATCCAATCTAATAAATCCCTTGTTTGATTTACAGTCATTTTATCAGTTTTTTTCCTTTAGAGAACTTGACTACTTTTTGATTCCAAATTGAAACCCCCTCTTCCACATTTTACTAGCACTAATTTTAAACTAATTATGTATTTAATTTCTTTTAAGTCGAATTATATGTATTGAGTTTAGGATAAATATACATTTTTTTTTCAGAGCAGTTTTGTCTCACAGCTCCATCTGTGCTAGACTCACTACAAACAACACCAGGCTGAAAAATAAAATAAAACTGAAAAAAATAGATGAGAAATTTAAAACCCAGGTTAGTATATGATAAAGAATCAGTTTTCATACAAATGTCAGTAATAATAAATGTGTGAAAAAAGCCCTCTTTAGAAAAATAAATATGACCAGCTTGCATCAAACTCATAGAGATTTGCTTGCCACTTCCTCCTCAGTGTACAAGTAGAATTAAATATTTTATTTTATTTTAAATTCCTATATATAAACTTGAGAAATTAGATATAGATAATAGTTCTTACCATAATAGATAAATTAATTATTTACAAGCCCTAATACAAACATGTTACATTTTAGGAAAAGATGAATACTCTTCATTTATTTATTGGCTTTAGTTTCTTAGACAGGGTCCTCTGTAGAGCCTTGGTTGTCCTGGAGTCACTTTGGTATCCTGACTGGCTTAGTACTCAGAGATCAGCTTACTTCTGCCTCCCCAGTGCTCAGATTAAAGTCCTGGGCCTCCAGGAGAGACTATGAATCTTAATTCTGATACAATTTAATTCAAAAAACTTTTCCAATGACTTCACCAAATAACATTAACTTCAACTTTTTTTTCATTTTTTCTTTCTTATTTTTTGATAAAGGGTCTCACTCTTTATCTCTGACATGGGACACAGATCTACACGCCTGTGCACTACCATGCCAAGTTGCTCAGTGTTTCTCTCTGTTCTGCTTCTCTGTGCAGAACCAGGCTTGGTGGGACATGCCTGTAATCCCATCACAGGTAGATCTCTGTGAGATTGAGACCTCCCAGATCTAACAGTGAGTTCCAAGAAAAAGAGAGCTGAGAGCAACACACACACAAACACTCACACTCACATGCACAAACACATACCACAGCCATTAGTACTTTTAAATCCTAGATAAAAAAGATAAAAATCTTAGCTGTCTTCTGCTTTTCCGAATGTGTAATTTTCCTGCAATCAGTAAAGTAAACATGGCTTCAATGGAAAATGAAAACAAAACAAAACCCAGAAAACTCTAGTCTTTCTGCAGCCAGTGTGGGTGACTAGAGTCACCCCCCCAAACATTACCCCCAATGGCACAAAGAGCAAACACCCAAGCTCACCTGTCAGTGCTGAGTTGATGCTATATCACATTTGTCTTAGAATTGCCAAGTGTACAACACAGAGCCCAATGAAAATGCTGACTGCACTTCCTTGTGTGGTAGCTTTGGGGTATGCCTGCCAATGATTTTATTCATGCTGTATTGGTCTATCTGGAGTTTCAGACTGATATCCTAACGTAGACACTATCTGTGTGTATGCACTAGGACCCAGCTCCCATGTATCTAAGTTTGAGTTCAGTATTGCCACTAGGTATAGAATTCTGATCTGAGAAATTATGTCTCATTCATCATATCTACTACGAGCTGCCATTCCTGGTTCTTATATGATCAATGCTTTTTTATATTCCCTACAATGCTTCTAAGTAGATGATGATGAAGATGGTAATGACTAAAGAATACAGGTCTTCTTGAATGTATAAAAAATATTGCACTCTTGTCTCTAGCTTTCATTAGCTTTCATTGGTAGAACAGTAAAGGGTCTAGTGTTGTTAACCGAGACTCCTTGGATTAGAAATGGTGGATTGTTTAAATATGTAGTTTGTGATCTTCCGTGCTTTGCATCATACTTGAGTGTAGTGGCTTGAGTTTTCTTATTTGTATGTTTTTGTTTTAGTGATGGGAGAGTTTATTTCTTTCTTGTTTTATGTAGCACTAGGCTCCCCTCAAGTTGGCTACAATTCCTCTACAGTCAGGAAAGCCTTATGTGTCCTTTACTCCTTCCTCCACTGCCCAAGTGCTCAGATTAATACCAAGTAGTCTGTCATGCAGCTTGTTTGGATACGTTTGTTTCTGACACTCAGGCTTTAATTTTAAGCACATCTTATAGAATATGCTCAAGTGACTCAGCTATGAATTTAAAATGTCTTTCACTCATTACTTTGGAATATTTTAGTGTGTTCTACTTCCCAGGCTTGTCTTCAGCTCAACACTTAATACTTTCTTTCTTGGAATTTTGGTTTTAAATAATCAATAGATTTAATTTAATAACAGAAGATTGGGAACTTTACAGTTAGAGAAAATATTTTATTTTGGCACCACAACTAAAAATAGATAGGGAAAGTTATAATAGGTATAACATATTAATTATAATAGTTTTTAATATTTAATCAATCTAGATTTAAACCATGCTAGAAAACCACAGTTTGTGAGGAGTGCTTCAGATTCCATACATCCAATAGAACACATTGACAAAGAGGAAGAGAAATGATTTGGAGAATGGGTGGCAAATTTGTAAGTCCTTACACAAAAGAGGATAGCACCAAAGTCAATAAACATGTAAAGAAATGTTATCCTCATTTAAATAGTGCTGAATGTTCTTTTTTTGGGATACAATTGAACAGCTGGATACAAAATTCACTAAAAATAAAAAAGTAATTCTCATGTGTACAAAAGACAAATGGGCTGAGAAAGAAATTAGGGAAATAACACCCTTTACAACAGCCAGAAAAAAAACATAAAGTGTCTTGGTTTAACTCATACCGAACAAGGGAAAGACTTCAAGTCTCTGCAGAAAGAAACTGAAGAGTATGTCAGTACATGAGAAGATCCTCCATGTTCAGGGATCAGTAGGATTAATGTAGTAAAATAGACAATTTCCTTAAAACAAGCTACAGATTCAATGCAGTTCCCATCCAAATACCAACCCAGTTGTTTACAGACCTTGAAATAACCATTCTCAACTTCACATGGAAAACCAAAAGAACAATCTTAGAGTAGACAGGTCAATTGGAAACAATAAAATATCTTCCAAAGGTATCTGCATCCCTGATCTCGAGATGTGCAACAGAGGAACAGCCATGAAAAAACTTACATGGCGCTGGGACAAAAACATACTGGTGGATCCTCCGAGGCCTCATGCAGTCTCTTCCTGACTCTGTTCATCTTCCTGCCCTGGCTCCAGATGTCTGCAGTGGTGACTGCTGGTCTGTCATAAGATGGTGTCAGCTAAAGAGACACTGGCATTGTTCCATCTATACTATAGGAAGATAGTGACTGCTGAGGAACCACTTGTTCCTCTTCCAAACTTGAGTGTAGGCAGAGGTGAACTCTGAGGAAGTGGGCCAATCCTTAACACTACTCTGGACATTGGCTTCATCCTGCATTCCCACTGCAATCCTGTTTACAGAGTTCCTAAGATACAAAGGACATGAGAGGTTCCCTGCACTGTCTCCACCTGCATCCTCTCTAAAGCACAGAGCTGCTGGGCTTTCTCCAGGTTCTGTTGGTCTTTCCTTCTCTTGGTTTTATTCCCAGGCTTAGAAGTTATGCTATACACAAGCTTTTGGAAGATGCAAGTGGTCAACCTCAAAGGATTTCTAGCATTTTTTTCCCAAGTCAGGCTTTGGTTTGGGCCTTGAACTTTCTCTTGCCTTCCAAAGCTTCCCTCTTCCTTTGTAGTTTCTGGGGTATCATACTTCTTCTGAGTCTTCCCCTTGAAAACTAAGAGAAATGTAAACAGCACAGGATCACATATACTACTAGTTATATAGATATTTTTCAGTTCCAGGATGGTTTATCCTGCATTTTCTCAGAAGAAAGAGCCCTTTAATCAAGATATGGACTAAAGTTATTTGTGAAAGTTTCTAACACCCAAGTATTTGAACCGAAAAATATGTAGGGTGAGGCAACATAGTTTGAATATTTACCAAGGCACCAAGGCTGCTATAGTGTAGGTTCTAGGTACCAGGCTTCTAAGCCATCTAGGTCATGTGACTAGGAAGGATTAAGAGCTGAGCATGTCTGTGTCTACCAAGCCAGTTGCAAACAGATTTACTCCATTTTCCTTTAAGGGTGACCCTCGCAGCTTTTCTTTCTCATGGTCACTGATGTTCCCAATCTACCCTCAGTGGCACACAGGCATCACTAGTGCAGACGTCCTCCATTCCAGTTTGGGCAAGAACACTAGCTGTAGATAGTGGGACAAAAACCTTCCACATATACATCTCATAGATCATCATGGGCTGGTGAATTACAGCCTACATTTCTACCAACTAGTATTAGCAAGTAGTGAACAGCTAGACACAATACATTAAGTTACAGTTTTCTGACCTCACATTATTGGAGAGTACATCTGAGCACTAAATTAAGGAAGCTTAAATATAAAGAGAAAAACAATGATGAACACTCCACAACTACTGTGGATTATGTACTCAGGGTCAAAAGCTGCCCTGGAAGTGAGTTTCCTGAAGGCCCCTCCATGGTTGTAGAGTTTGTCCTTAAAGGCTCCACTATGCAGATGCAGACAGGGCTTGGGTAGCTGCAAACAGCAGTGTCTTTCCCATCTAATTCTCCTTCTATGTAGCAAATGAGATAGGTAAATTAATTATCAGGTAATCCAGCACACAGGTTAAGCAAATTGTGTTCAGACTGTCAGGGAAAATGGGTGTGGTTGCACAGGCCTTTAATCTCAGCACCCCCTGAAGCAGTGACAGCCAGATCTCTGGGAGTTCAAGACCACCCTGATCTCCAAAGTGAGTCCAGGACATCTAGGGCTCTGTTGTGAAGAGTAACCCTATATTAAGTAAGCCAGGCATCATGGGGCACACCTTTAATACCAGCAGTTCAGGATGCTGAGATAGGCAGATTTGTATATGTTCCAGGCCAGTGTGTTCTACAAAGTAATTCCAGGACAGGATGGGCTCTGGTACCCAGAGCAACCCTGTCTTAAGAAAGCCAGATGTGGTGGTAAAAGGCTTTAATCTCAGCACTGGGGAGGCAGGGGCATTAGGAGCTTTGTGAGTTTACCACCAGCCTGGGATGTCTAGTGAATTCCAGCATAGTACTATGTGTTTTGTAGAAATAACAGAAATGGATATGTTAGTCAAAACAATGCCTAGGTATTAAAACAGAATTTGCTAATTTTAAGACAGAAATGTCATTTCTTCCTGTAAATCATGCTTATATAATTACTACTCATGTGCCTCTTGGTTAATTGCCCTTTAATCCTCTGAGATTTATGCACATATTTGGGTTTTTTTTTTGAGACACTTTCTATTTGACCCTTGTTCTAAAACTCACTCTGTAGACTAGGCTGGCCTCATCTCAGAAATCATCCTGCCTCTGAATGCTGATCCTTTTACAAAAAGTGTGTGCTACCATTGCACATCCGGAAATAAAATTTATTCTAATATAAATTGCTACACTTACATACAGATCTATCTTCTTACCCTAATAATTAAGTGATTATCCTTTATATACTCTACTACATAAGTGATAGTTCTCAGGAAAAAATTAATTTTTTTATATTTAGTAATTTATGTATTTATATATTTATTGTTTTTAATTTTTTGAGACAGGGTTTCTCTATTAGCCTTAGAAGTCCTGGAATCACTTTATAGATCAGGATGACTTCAACTCATAGATGCGTCTGCCTCTGTCTCCTTAGAGCTGGGATTATATTATTTTCCAACATTTTATAGCTCGAATTAAATATTTTTATTTTATTTTCCTCTATATAAACTTACAAAATTACTTTCAGATCTATGTTCCGTCCCTAATAGTTAGGATATTAATCCTTTACACACCCTAATGAAAACATTTTCTATCACAGAGAAAAAAATAATTCTCTCTCTCTCTCTCTGTTTCTCTCTTTCTCTATCTCTCTCTCATTCTGTTTTTGTGTGTGTGTGCATGTTTGTGTATGTGTGTGTCTGTTTGCTTGTTTTGGTTTTTTTTGTTGTTGTTTTTGAAAACAGTGTTTCTCTCTGTAGCCTTGGCTGTCCTGGACTTTGTTGAATAGGCTGTTCTCCAACTCACAGAGATACACTTGCCTCTGCCTTCCAAGTTCTGTTATTAACAGCCAGTGTCACAATGTCCAGCTAATTTTTTGTTTTGTTTTGTTTCGTTTTGTTTTATTTTTTAGGCTGGGTCTCTCTACATAGGCTTGGCTGTCCTAGAATCCCATTGTAGAAGTCTGTGTCCTAAAAATTACAAAGATCTGCTTACTTACCTCTGTTGTCTGTGTCCAGGTGTAGCAAATTATTTTTAATTATGTGTGTGTGTCTGTTGTATATTGCTATATGTTCATGAGAGAAGGTATATGAAGTGGCCAGAAGAGAGTATTGTATTCCCTGGAGCTGTAGTGAGGCAGTTGTAAGCCATCATAAATTGTTGTTGGGAACCAAACTTGGACCAGATCCTCTATGAGAGTAGTAATTACGCTTAAGTTTTAAACCTTCTTTCCAGGCTATATAATATATTTTTGAAATGAAAAACTAAGTTTGACTTGAAAAGAGGTTTTTCTTTTTCTCTTTATATTTCTATATTCATTTACTATTTTATTTTTAAATGATTATTTTATGTATATGAATATTTTATCTGCATGCCTGCCTACTTTGTGTGAGGTTTGTTCATATGTAGGCCAAAAGAGGATACTGGATCTCCTGGAACTGGAGTGATAAACAACAGTGAATTGTCCAACAGGTTCTGGGAATCAAAGCCATGTGTTGTCAAAGAGAAACAAGTACTCATATCTTTCAAAACTTCTTTTGCTTATTACAATTTTTCTGTCCCTTCCTCAGCAACAATCCCTAAAGCTTAGGTATAGGAGTTGTATTGTATATGTATCCATTGGGACTGGGCTCTATAACTATGTGCTTTGATTGGATGAACCAATGCCAATTCCAATTTCAAGGGAGAAAAATCAAAGCAAAATAGATCAACAGCCAAGTTCAATTCACTGAGTCACTATATTGGAAGAAAGTACAGCCATTTTGTCTCAACCCCTCACTTATACCTCTGACAGAAGGGGACCACTTCCCCCACCACATGACCATGGCCTCTCATGTCTCATCAGGATAGTCTGCTTTTTTCTTCATCTGCATGTCACCTGGCCTTCCAAAAAAAAAAAAGGAAGTGATCAAATTGGAGACAACAGAGTTTACATCAAAAACAGTCACTGCTCTCCTCACAGCTGTTGAGAATGAGCTGTCCATTGGCTAGATCTGAACAGAGAGTCTATGTTTGCTGCATGCATTGTGCTTGGTTGGTACATCAATTTGTGCAGGCCCCATCTGGGTCCAGTTCCACAAGCTTTCATGGTCTTCTTGTGGGACACCTGAACCTTCTGGGGACTTCTATGCCCCCATTCTTCCATACCACTCTCACCTGGAGTACAGCAGTGATTCCCAGCATAGGCACCAATCCCTCACTGAGTGGAGACCCTAAGAGGACATCTATTTTGGGCTAATATCCACTTATAAGTGAGTATATATCATGTGTGTTTATGGGTCTCGATTATCTCATTCAGCATGATCATTTCTAGATGCATTGATATGCCTGAAAAATTTAAGGTTTCCTTATTTTTAATAGCTGTGTAGTATTCCATTGTGTAAATGTACCATAGTTTCTTTATCAAGTCTCTAGTATTTATTTCAGCTATTATGTCCTTAATATCTAAGATTATCACATTCATCTCTTGGACTCTGTTGGCAAATCTTGTCTCTGTGGTTCCTATTAAATTTTGTAAATGTTTTGTTTCTATATCTTGCTTAGTCTGGGTTTCTTTATTGATCGTATTTCCACTTTCAAGTCTTAAACATTTTTGTTCATTTCATTTCATCCACTGTTTGTGTTTTCATAGATTTTTAAAAAAGTATTTACTCATTTCCTCTTTAAGAACCTCTATCATACTCATAGGAAACTGTTTTAAGATCCTTTTCTCGTGCTTCAGTTAAGCTGGAATACACAAGGATTACTGTGGTACGGTTGCTTGGCTACAGTGAAGAAATACTACACTGGATGTTATTTTTCATGCTTGTGTTTTTCTGCTGGCATCTGGCAATCTGGGGTATGGAACATTATATTTTTAGGTGTTGATATCTGTTATTGTATTTTGTGGCTGGGTAGTTTGTTCCTTGGTTTCTATTTCTTTCTGTTTTTTTTTTAGAGAGTATGGAGTCTGTGTGATGCCTGGTAGGAAAATCTACTGGGGAATTGACAGGTGTAGACAATGGGAGTTCCAGGTAAAATGTATTTCTGGGTATAGGAACCTAACATTTAGGAATAGAAGGGGAGGAAAACAGGATGTTTTACAGAATATCCTGCTTATTTAGTCCCCCAGGGAAAGATGAGAGAGAGAGAGAGAGAGAGAGAGAGAGAGAGAGAGAGAGAGAGAGAGGAGAGGTAGTAGCAGAAGAACTGCTATAGAACTGAGAATAAGACTGGGAGAATGGACTTGGATGAGTGGAGAGAAATGTGAAGATCTGCAGTTAGCCTATTTGCTTTCCTGGTAAGAATAGCCTATAGTTTCCCAGCGTTGGGAAGAAGCAAAAGACACTTCTCCTAAGTACTGCCATTTTGTTTACAGACTCCATTTTATTCACTCATTGAATCTAAGTTCATGTTCTCAGGCCCTGGAAAAGCTGAGGACTTCCTAATAACCAATCATCTTCCATTATTCATCTTTTGTTCCCTAAAACATAATGATTTTCCCTAATCACAGCTTCTGTAATTCATCTTTTGTTCCCAAAAACATAATTACTGCTCCTAGCCACAAAAGAAGAAATGGTTTGATTGATTGTACTGTAAAGGTTGTATAGGTTGACATCAATCGACCATATAAAGAGAGCCCCTATTCTTAATTCCTGATTGGTGGGGGGAAATGTAGCTATAATTTGGCACACATGTTTGTGGTTTTCAAGCTTAAAAAGCTATGTAGCATTTTTTCTCAGGTCACGGTGGCACTTCAATTCCAGAATCTGTTTTGCAGCCCTGACTGATCAGTCAGAACTTGAATATGAGAAAATTTTGTCATCTGCGTTGGCCTGGATTCTGAGTTGTGTTGGAGCAAAGAAGACCACATAACACCAAGGAATGCCTACTATAATTGGGAGCTGGAACAAAGCAATGGGTTAAGAAAAGAAGTTTGGAGGGGAAGATCTGGAGATGGTTCAGGAGGGCAAAGACTGGTGCAGAACACCTTCTGCAGAGCTTAGGTGGAAACTGGCTAATAGAATTAAGAGGAACACAGGAGGAGGCAAAGATCTGCAAATAGGCCACCTGTTTCTCTTCCCAGTGTGGTCTCCCAGATAGTGCCTTCTGTAGTTGAAGGCTGGCATGAAGTGAGAAGTTTGGAGGAGAAAAGATAAGAGTAGAAAGTCTGATGGATCTACATGCGTTCTATTGCAGAGCAGTGGATGGGACTGGAGTATTTTATTTGAAGGAGTGGAGAAGGTCTTAAGTTAGCCTACCTGCTTCCCTGGCTGGATTGCACCTTCTCATTTTTGAGACATGGTGTCACTATGTAGCTGCAATTACCCTGGAAGTCATTGAATAAATGAGGTTGGCATCAAACTCATAGAAATCTTCCTTTCTTTCTCTTTTAAATGTGGGTATTATATACAATCATACCAAGGATTATAGCTTACTTTGTATTTTATTGTTTTCTTAACGTTTAGATTTTTGTATTTGTATATTCTAGACATTAATAGTCTTTCAGGACAATTGTTTTCTCTCATTTTTAAGAGTGTGTATACACTTGGTTGATAGCTTCCTTTGCTACATAAAAAACTTTTTCCTTTTATAAAGTGCTATTTGTAAATTATTGGTTTTATTTTTCTGAGCAATTCCGATTGTTTCTTATTCAGAAATTCCTTACATATTTTGTTATACTCCCTAATGTTTTTCTCTATATTTTTCTCCTTTGTTTCACTTTATGCTAGCATGTTGAGCTCAGGTACATTGAAAGGACAACTGAAATGTTTTGACCAGGGCACTCTCTGGTGTTGGCAGAATGTCCCTAAATCTCTTCCTGAACCACAACATTATTGCTGGACATTGGGAATAACCTGTGTATTCCAGCCTGGTCTACAAAGGGAGTCCATGACAGCCAAGGCTACACAGAGAAACACTGTCTCAAAACAATCAAAAAAAAAAAAAGGAAAGAAAAAAAAAAGAAAAAGGAAAAGACAGCTACCAGTAAATACCACCAGAATGATCACTAGTAACAGTAATTCTTATGATCTTGTGTACATGTCATAGCGATAGTAACTGAAAGCATGTAATGGTAAAGTTCAGGCCACCTGTGGGGGGTTTCTAGGTTCTTGAGCCCAGAAATATTAATAATGTTAAATTTTATGTAAATTTCAAGCATGCTGTGGCATTATGAATGCATACTCACTTCAACTTCTTTACTTTAGATACAAGCTCTGTGGAGCTAATAGGGCTAATAGAGCTAACACATTCTTTCACTCCATCATCCACAAAGAGGCAAATCAGAAGAAACTGGTCATGCTCTTCTTAGTTTTGTTTGGAGAGGTATATTTTTGAAGTTTATATTGTTTAATGTAGAGAGCCATTACTAGAGGATGTGCCAAGTATAAGCTCTCTGAGTGCTCAGCTGAAGATATGTGTTCTAAGTCAATATTCCAAAACCTGAGATGCAGACAATATCCCAATGGAGAGTTCTGAAAGAATGGAAAACACAATGACTTAGAAGGAATGCTATCAAACGCAGAAGTATGGGCAGGAAATCAGCTCACCACAGCTGTGTTTACCAGCTGACACAAGAGCAGCTGAAAAGCAAGACAGTAAAAATGGCAGAATGGTGAAGTATGTGCCTCCTGAAACTATGATCAATCTTGAAGTGATAGTGGGAGGTGATGCCTGCTGACAGAGAAATGGAGACTCTAATTTGGAGACAGAGTTACTGGTAGATTTTTCATTTCTAAGGAGATGACCCATGTAAAAATGGTGAGCAGAAATTTAGTGCATTATTAATAAGAATTACGAAAAAAACCCATGTAGTTAGGTGGAAAATGGTTGCATGACTCTAAGAGAAATAGAAGAGAAGCAGTGGTTGATGGATATATACCCTGTATAGATATGTGAAACCTTTAAAATAAAAATTATCATTGAAAAAACAACAGGACAAAATAGGGCCAAATAATACCCAGTATACTTGCTGCCATAGAATTAAAGACAATATGAGGATAGTCCCCTGCTAAAGGCCCCTCATTAACTAAGTGTGCAATTTGGTGATATGGGACTAAATCTCTTCCTTAGAAGTGTTTAAATGTGGATGTTCAATTTTGTTAGAACTGAAGTATCTCTTGTTTAAGACTCAATCTCTGTCTGGTCTGTGTGAATAACTTTTATTAATCAGAAGTAAAACTCCTTTTAGGATCTCTAGTTATCCTACCCCTTTCTATTTGTCTCTACCTGAATTTAACACACACACACACACACACACACACACACACACACACACACACACAATACAATTAAAAGTTGCTGAAGCAAAAATAATGCTCTCCCCTTAAAGAAGATAGGAGGTGGTTTATTTTGCATCCAAATGTGAGTGTGCATGACCCAGAAAAACAAGTTCATGTTTCTATAAATATCATATTTCACATGATTACTTACTCATTAGAAATTGGTGAATACTAATGTAATTCAGCGCATTATTAACAAAAATTAAAAAAATGATATGAAGTTAAGAGGGAAATGATGCAAGGACTTTAAGAAAAATTAAAGAGATGCAGTGGTTGATGGATGTATACATTGTATAAATATGTGAAACATTTAAAATAAAAAGTTTTCTGGAACAAAGCAGGCCAAACCTGTTGGTTTATTTTCCTACAGATACTACCATGGTAATAAATTTATTAGATTTTTATAGGATGAAGAAGAAGAAGAAGAAGAAGAAGAAGAAGAAGAAGAAGAAGAAGAAGAAGAAGAAGAAGAGAAAGAATATGAGGAGGAGAAAGAGAAGAAGAGGGAGGAAGAGTAGGTGGTGGAAGAGGAGAAGGGGAGGAGTAGGAAAGGGGAAGAGGAAGGAGAAGCAAATTTCAAAACATAATTTAAACTCTTTGGTGTAAACATCAGATATTCTGAATACAGAAAACAGGTAAGTCTCTAATACAGATCAAAAATAATATGTGATTAAAATTTTAGCATTTAGATAGGTATAAATGAGTACTTTTCCAAGAATGCATTTAAATGTTTTGTATGATTTGGTTCAGACAGTCACAAAAATGTCATGTGACATATAAAGATAAGCAAATAGTTATTGTGAAATGCAATAACACGAGCTCAACATACCTTTTCTCTATTAATTTATTGATCTATTCACATTAGATTCTGATCAAAGCACCTGGTTACTCTCCTCTCAGTCCCCTGTGCCACATACCTCCACCCCATTCTCCCTTTCTCTTCTCCTCAGAGAAAAGGGAGGTCCACCCTGGGTACCAATGCACCCTGGCACATTAAGTTTCTGTAGGACTAGGTGCCTTTCTCCTACTGAGGCCAGACTAGACAGCCCATTTAGCGGAATGGGGTCAAAAGCCAGAGAGGGCCCCTGCTCCAGTTGTTTGGGGACCCAGACTAAGAACAAGTTTCACATCTACTACATATACGTAGGGCATCTAGGAACAGTACATGCATGGTGTGGTTGGTGGTTCAGTCTCTGTGAGCCCCTATGCGCTCAGGTTTGTTTATTCTGTATGTCTTCTTGTGGATTCATTGACCTCTCCTACACCAAGATATTTTGACTTGATTCTACAATTTTTTAGGGGAGATGAATATTCCTTTGGGGGGTTTAAATGTTCCTTCTGTAAACATTCAGGCTATAGACAAAAATATACTGTGTCAAGACAAATAAATGCATGTATGTAACTTGTATGTATATGCTTTCAGAGAGATCATTTGGTACTGGATAACCAACTGCTGTACTTTACCCTATGGAAAATTATTTTTACTCATCACAACACTTCTTATAAGGACATGATATTTTTTTTAAATTTTATTTATGTATTTATTTATTGATTGATTGATTGATTTATGTATCTTAGAAATAGTTTTATTTGTCATAATATATATCCAAATTACTGTGTTTCCCTCGTTTTAATTTCTTATTTTAATTAATTTATTGAGACTACATATCAATTGTTATCCCATCACTTGTATCCTCCCATTCCTCTCTCCTTCCTGATTTCACCCTATTGCTCTACTGTAGGTCTATGACCGAGGGGAACCTCCTCATCCAGTATATGGTCATAGGGTACCAAGTCTTATCTCGGTAGCCTGTTTATTCTTTCACTCAGTGCCACCAGGATTCCCCACCAAGGGGAGGTGGTCAAATATCGGGCAGATGTACCATTAGAGCTTCTCTCTCTCTCTCTCTCTCTCTCTCTCTCTCTCTCTCTCTCTCTCTCTCTCTCTCTCTCTCTCTCTAACATTGTACTGTGGAGGTCAGCATCTTTTTCCATCTATAGCAAGACTGAACAAGGTGATTATACTATGTCATTAGGAGTCATCTCTCTCTCTTTTATCCTTTAAGGCTTTCTTTGTGACTGACTGTATGATTGACTTTGGAGAATACTCTGTGTGGTGTGGAGAAGCAGGTATATTCTTCTGTTTTTGGAAGAAAAGTTCTATAGATATCTATGAGGTCTATTTGATTCATGATATGTTATTTTCATTATTTTTCTGTTTAGCTTCTGTCTCAATCGTCTATCCAGTGGTAAGAGTGTGTTATTGTAATCTCCCATTATTATCGTGTGAGGATCTATGGGTGATTTAAGCTTTAGTGATTCTTTTACAATGTGGGTGTCCTTGTAACTGTTGCATAGATGTTCAGAATTGAGATGTCCTCTTGGTGGATTTTTCCTTTGATGAGAATGAACTGTCATTCCCTTTCTCTTTTTATTTCTTGTGGTTAAAAATCTATTTTCATAGATATTATGGTGACTACTTCAGGTGGCTGTTTAGGTCTATTTGCTTGGAAAACATTTTTTCCAACTCTCTATCTGAAGTAAAATCTGTCTATGTTGTTTAGATGTTTTTCTTGTATGTAGAATTCTGGTGTGTCCTGTTTACACATCCAATTCATTAGCCTGTGATTTTCACTGGGTAAGTTCACTGACATTGAGCTCTATTCACGAGTAATAATTGCTATGCCCGTAATTTTTATGTTAATGGTGATAGTGTGCTTGTGTTCTTGTCTTCTTTTGGTTTTGCTGTTGTAAGTTATTTATATCCAGTGTTTTCTTGGGTGTAGGTAACCTCCTTGGGTTAGAGTTTTCCTTCTACTACATTCAGTATGGCTGGATTTTCAATAGATGTCATTTAAATTTTGTTTTTAATGGAATATCTTGTTTTTTCCATCAATGGTGGCTGAAAGTTTTGCCGAGTATAGTAGTTTGGGCTTACATATGTGGTCTCTTAGAGTCTGTAATATATCTTCCCAGGCCCTTCTGAGTTTTTGAGTCTCTGTTGAGAAGTCTGCTGTGATTCTCATATGTCTGCCTTTAAAGGTTTCTTGGCCTTTTTCCCTTGCAGCTTTTAATATTTTTCTTTGTATTTTGATATTATGTGTAGGATATTATTATGTATATTATTATGTGCCTTTTTCGTCTAATCTTTTTGGTGTTCTTAAGTTTCTTGTGTGTTCAAAGCATCACTTTATTTAGGTTGGGGAAATATTCTTCTTTGATTTTGTTGGCAATATTTCCTTGTCCTTGGAAGCATGAATAGTCTCTTTCTTCTATTCCTATTATTTTTAAGTTTTATCTTTTCATCATGTTATGACTTCTTGGATGTTATGATAGTAAAATTTTCAATTTAATATTTTCTTTGAGACTTTGGTGGATGCTGCTGCAGCCTATGTAGGTGATGTTCACATCCTGGGTGCCTTGGCTGACTACCTGGTGGTAAACAAGACCAGTCCTAACACTGCTGGTTTGAGGAGCCTACAGGGAAATACTGAGCTACACTGCTTGCTAGCCAAGGTGTGTCATTACACAGTCACATGATCTTTGGCCAGCCTGTCCTCCTTATTTCTTTCCATTCTTCAGGTGATGGTTCTGGACCACTGAGTAGAAGCTATTCTTCACACCTGGCCTAGGAATCCTCACACTTTTTTCAAGGACCCTCTGATCTCTCACATCCACAATCGTGTGCAAAAGGCAGTTAAGAGCTATAAAGCCACAGGTCAATCAGATAGGCATGCCTCTCGTGTATCACTGTGTCCCCACAACTGTGCATAAATGGAGTGACTTTTCACTGCATAGTAGTTGTGATACACTTCTTGCTTGCTTTAATGTTTTTTTTTTGCTGCCCCTTTGACAGTGCCAAGGGGACTCAGGTGACTCTGAGGCAGTACTAGTCACAAAGCATGCCACTCACTCAGGGACAGGGAAGGAGGGGTCCTAGCAAATTGAAGTAGGTAATGTGTTTACACTGACACAGTGTCTATGAGCTGCAGGTCATAAAGTCACTTTCATTCCTGCATAGAAGACATGGCTGGATGTGTATAAATCTGGCTGGGTGAGGGCAGAGTGGAGATCCCAGGTGTTTTGGGTGGGGTGGTGTGGTGAGCGGTGTGCTCATGGCAAGTATGGGTTTGCTGCAGACACAGACTGCTTCTTTTCTTTCCAGAGAACAGGGTTTTAACACAGTCACAGAAACCATTGGATCAGAGCATCAGATGTGACAGCACCTGCCACAAGCCCCATCCAGAACATGCCCACCCACTCAGGCAAGCTGTGTGGCTGCATCATGAGATGAAGATCTATCTCAAGCCATGTCCCTTGAACTGTGGCCTGGCTAGACTGCACACAGCAATCACTAGTCAGCGAAGGATTTCTCTAATCACTTTATGGGAGCACGAACTCTATTGTCACTTGCTGGGCCTAAATCCTTTGACTCCTCATTATCATAAGGACATTAGGTCTTTGGGAGGAAAAATATTGGAGGAAATAAAGCCATGTAAACATGTTTTAAATCCTGCCCCTTCCTGAGGCCAGCTCTCTACCATGATTCTCAAGGTCTTCCTGGCCTCCATTGCCTGATGCAGGGGGCTCCCCAGGACTCTGCTTTTCAGTTGTGCAGGAATCCACTGTGAAGTCTATGTGTCTTCATTTTGATCCACCGGGGTCACCATTTGTCACAGTGGCTTCTTTATCCATCTCTTTCTCTGCATTTACACACACATGTAGAAGATTGTTAGTATATACTATATTGCTAAAATGTTTTTTCCTGAGACAGAGCTCTGTGTAACAGCCTTGGCTGTCCTGGGTTCACTTTATGAACCAGGATGGCCTCGAGCTCAAAGAGATCCACCTACCTCTGCCTCCTGAAGGCTGGGATTAAAGGCTTGTGCTACCACACTCTGCAGTTCATCGAAATATTTGAAAGTCAGTTGTCTTCACTTTTCCCCATGAGTACTTTGGCATGCTTCTCCAAACATACCACATTACTACTTAAATTTCAAAATTGCTGTGATAAAACATTATTTTTAAGAGATACTCAAGGAGGAAAAGGTTTATTTCACCTTATACTTCCGGGTCACACTTCTTCACTAAGGGAGGGAAGTCAAGGCAAGACATCAAGCAGGTCAGGATGCAAAGACCATGGAGGAGTAGAGTACTGTCTATGGGCTTGTTCCTTATGGTTTGCCCAGCCTGTTTTCTTATAGCACCCTGGACCATCTCTGCAGCAAAGGCACCACGCACAGTGATGTGGCCCCTCCCACATCAATCATTAATCAGGAACATGTGTCCCAGGGTTACCACACAGGTCAATCTGGTGGGGCACTTGCTCAATTAAGGTTCCCTCTTCTGATGATTCTAGCCTGTGTCAAGGTAACCTAAAATGTATACAGCACTCTGCACTATTTTCAAGGATGAAAATGCACAAATGTTTTAAAGTTCTTGTTCTTCTACACCTGACTGCAGAAATGGCTTCTGTTTGTGGTGTGTCTTCTTGGGCTCTCCATGCATGGAAGCAACCACACACATGTCTACTCCCTGAGTTGTGGATGGGGAGTGCCTGCCCTTGTCCATGTTCATAACAGTTTAACCTTTCATGAAAATAACCTAGGACAGTTCTGCAGTTCCTTTAGTGTTGTAAGGTGGCACTGTTGCCTCATGTCTGTCTGGCTTCCCTCTCAATAAGACATACTTAGCCAGTATTCCCAGATCACATGATGACTTCCTGTATTTGATGTCTCCTAGAGCCCAGTGGACACCCTGATCCATACCCCTGGGCCATGCTTGGATGTTACATGGAGCTGGTTCTGAGAGCTCTCATGGTCATCCAGCATAGGCGCTTCTCTTGCTGAGAGTTAGCTGGCTTTGCCTTTTATTTCCCTGATGGTCAGATCTGAGGTGGGTTCTGTAGCCAGTACTCTTTTGTCCAGTTGTCCATAAAGACCTGAACAGGAAAACATACCATCCACATAAACAAGTGGAAAATTACATGGTGTGGAGTAGTTTGGGCATATAATCTAAAGAACTCAGCAGGTCACTGATGGTGTCTTCCTGGGCCACATAATGGCTGTTGAGTGTGATCTCATTGGGCTCTGCTCTCAGTGGAGGTGTGAGGGGGGGGTCAGCCAGAGGTTATGCTGGAAGATGACCTTGCTCTCTAGCTTCTGGCCTCCTGACCAGCCTTCTGACATGGTAAGAAAAGGCTGAAGTCTTCATGCCTGATGTGGCATCTCTGTTTTGTACAATAGGAGCTAATGTGCTAATCAGTGGAACTGGCTCATAGGCCATATGCAAATTTCAGTTTCCAGTCTAGGTCTGTATCTCCTTTAGTAGTGGTGAGCCAGAGGCCCCAGGAGGGCATTAATGTGTACATCACAACATCTTACCCCAAGTGGTAGCAGGAGGTTTCCAGATGACTCATTGCATCACTAAGGTGCGGAAGTAGAGATGAGCTGGCCTGGGAAGAGGTACTTCTCTACACTGCAGCTCATTTCCTTTGTCAGGACTGCTTTGGATTAAGGGTACTTGAGTAACTTTTCAAAGATGCCCACAAGTGCCAGCCATCATGTTCTTATCAGCTATGGACATCTGCATATTTTATGTGCCTCAGTTTCCAAATTTGTAAAGAGAGGGTAAGGGACTATCAAAGGGACTATTGAGGATGATTGTAGATTCCTTAGCATTAACAAACATTAGCTGCTGTTTCTAATTTCACCCTTCATAAAAGCTTTGTATTAGTATGCCAGGAGAAGAAGGGGCAGGACATTTGAGAGATTGAATGATTTCCTCTAAGAACAAGTCCATAAGATTCAGGGCCTAGGTTAAAAGCAAGGGGTCTGAGTTGGTCCTCAGAACGCAGGTTAAAAATCAGCTGGCTGTGCACAGTACTCCTAGAGACAAACAGAACCCTGGGCCCAGCCTAGCCTACTTAGGATGTTCCAGGGTAGTGTGAGACCCTGCCTGAAAATAAGGAGCACATAGTGCCTGAGGAACAACACCAAAAGATGTTCTCTGACCTCCATACACATTGGAAAGAGATAGACTTCCAATTGAGTCTTTTACTTAAAACTTTCTTTTGCAGTGCTTTTGAGCCCAACCTGGTCTATAAAGTGAGTCTAGGACAGCCAGAGCTCTGTTACACAGAGAAACTCTGACTTGAAAAAAAAAAACAAAAAACCAACCAACCAACCAACCAAAAGATACTTCCTTACCTAATTGTGAAAGTGAGATGGGCATTGAGCAGTAAGCATAGCTGTGTGTCATATCTTCACAATATCACATCTGGCTTCTCCAGAGTGGTAGTCAACAAGAGAGCTGACCAAAGCTTTGAATACCTTCCATGCCTCGGCCTTGGAGGTTACAGAGTTACTAAGCCACATTCACTGCAAGGTTGCCAGTTTTAATCCCCAATAGCAGGATGCACAATTACATTTGAATGGCATATATTTTTAGGTGTGCTTTACTAGATGCAGAATGTATTACAGTACAGTTTATGGCTCTTTATCTCTAATTCTAATCTAGCTGGATATCATATATTCTACCTGGCAACTATGGTTGAAAATAAGCCACTTAATCTAACCCACCATTCAAGGGAGGGAGTTAGTTAACATATGCAGGTGAGTTCTTACATAGACAAGGCTGGATTGACACTGTCTATGTATCCCACTATGGCCTGGATGTTACTGTCATCCTGCTTACACTTCCATTGCTGAGATAACAGGCATGTGCCACCACACCCAGCTCTAGTTTCTTCTCGTGGAAGGGATACTAAAGAGTTGGTGGCTTTCTTTATTATCCTCATTACTATGTTGTTTGTTACACAGAAAATTAGTATTTTAACATTTTCCTATGTAGGTGCACATAGTTGCTTTTGAGAGTGTCTCATGTAGCTCAAGCAGCCCGTAAACTCAATGGACAACTGAGGATTACCTTGATCTTCTGATTTTCTTGCCTCCGTCTCCTGAGTGCTGGGATTACAGGTATGTACCATGATACTCTGGAGATCCAACACAGTACATACTAGGCAAGCGGCCACAAACACATATACTCCCAGTTCCCATGTCTATTATTATATCTTCCTTACCTCTCTTTCACTGCCTTCTTGTTTCCCTTTATCTGTCACACAGACACCACCTCTTCTATGCCTATGTCTTTCATTTTGGACATTTTCTTTAATTTTTAAATTTGTTTTTTTGTTTTTAAGATAGAATCTTGCAGTGAGTGGTGGCACATGCCTGTAATCCCAGCACTTAGGAGGTATAGGCAGGCAGATTTTTTGGAGTTTGCAGCCACTATGGTCTACAATGAGAGTCCAGGATAGCCAAGGCTACACAGAGGAACCTTGTCTCAAAAAAAGCAACTTACTATGTAGCCCTGGCTATCTTGGAACTATCTAAGATATCAGAGATACAAGAAAAAGAGAAATGTGAAATATGGAGGCAAACATTAGAGTAAAAGTTACAAAAATTTATAAATCTGAGTGAGGAAAATACTAAGATAGCAGAGAGAAGAAGGAAGAGGTAGAGAGAGGACATGGCCATGAGGACTGATGTGGTGGAGCAGAGGCAACCCAGGCTGGTCCAACATGGCCAGTAATTTGAAGTGTGTGGCTGGGAAGTAGTCACACTAGTTTAGGGGGTTATAATAGATCAATATCTGCCCAGTTATAGTGCCTAAAACTTATTAATAAAATTAAAAGTTCTCTGTCTTGTTGCTTGGGAGCTAGAGGAAGTGACTAGAAAAGGCCTCCCATATGATATCTTTATTTTTTGGAAAAGTTTATTTAGCCCTGGCATCTGTGGAGAAGTGTGTGGAGCCCTAACAGGACCAAGCAGTCTCACTGGGACTAGCAGGGTCATCTTCCTCATCATCTTGGCACTGATAGAAAGTTACACATGATCTCTTAGGATTCCTTGGATAACCATGTTAAGCTGGTGACTATTCCTGTTGTACAAGTGATCATAAAAAGTTATACAGTGACACAGGCAGAAGTGATGGAGGATGATATCTAATTCTCCCATTTAAGAGTTTGATCTACTCTACACGAATGACTTGGGACACCACAGAATGTTCTGTAAGATGTCTCACGTTTTTGGTGTCATGATAACTGGCTATAGGTTCCTGCTACTTGTTGCATCTGAGAGGAGGGAGAGCTCTTGGAGGATCTCAAGTCCAAGGTGCAGTGTTGTCTCGAACACTCAGCTGTAGGGCTCCATCTCATTGCCCTTTGCACAGACTGATTTTGGGGTCCCTGCTATCATCAGGAGCCTGTCAGCCTCACATGAAAGCTTTGGAACAGCCAAACCAAATGCTAAATGAGTGCCCCTAATTAGTGAGACATTTGAAAATGCAGACAACCTAAGCAAATAGGTTAATACTCATACTCTTCAATTTAGACTTGGAAACTCTTTTTGTGTGTTTACTCAGCCCATCTTTTTAAATCTATTTATATACTGTATTTTGATTTATTTCCAAACACTTAATAACTTAAAATATATTATATAATATGTAATATATATTCCTAAGTGGCCATTACTTGATAACTACATCTAAGAAAATGAACATCCTCTAATGTGAGTGTATATTCAGTGTCTCCTATTGGCGCCACATTCCTTCCACAGGCGGTCAGGTTTCACCTTTTAGTGTGGAGAAGTTCTCCCTGAAGAGCGGTTAGTGATCCTGGAGTCAGTTTTACATTGTGGGTTCCTGGATTAAAGACTACATTTCCTCAATCTCTGACCTATCTATATGAGTTTGGTCATATGACCTTTTCTATCTGGTGTGAAAGCATTGGGTGTTCTTTCTGGGAGGTCTTCTGCTATAACCTGAGTATGGTAGCTGGAGCTCTGGCAGACACTTTAGCCCTGGGGATCAGAATCACCCTTCAGAGATGACAGGAGCAAGGACAGAAAGAGAATTCATGGTATGACCAGCAGGAGCTCTGCCTCCTCCATTACCTCTTTAATGCTGTTTGCTGGACCATTTTCTTTTACAGGCAACCAAACTTAACACCAGTTAGAAAGGAGAGGGGTTGCAGACTTTCATAACCTTGGGTGTGCCTGAAACAGATTGTTTTTAATTTTTTTCTGAGAGGTGCTTTTGTCTCCTTTCCCTCCAGGTGCAGATCTTGGTCAGTGCTCCATGAGAATTTGATGGGAGATAATAAATCATTGACCCCCTAATCTTTCATTTTGTTGAGTGAATCTTGGCAGTCAGGGAACATTCCTAGAAGATCTTTGTGGCTCTGTGGGTGGTAAATAAAGGCAGTACAACTGGACACCAGGAGACATGCCTGAGAGGTGTCCAAGCAGGAGCAGATGGCAATGACCTGAAGTGACCTCCAATTGGGCTGTGAAAGGCCTGGGAGACAACACACAAAAGCCATCTTTTAGCAGGGTTGGGAAGGACCAGGGCCAGCTCTCCAAAGGTCTGGCCCTTCAGGAGAGGAAGGGAGCTTAGCCATTCCATGTTCTTCAGATGACCCAGGGGAGGTTTTTGGGTGTGGAAAATTCCAGCTGGAGTGTCATGGCTGAGTGGCTACTCTACATGTACTACCATCAACCACTTGGCTTGGGTCCAGGAGCCAAATTGTTCAAAAGATCAGTACTTGCTGGCTCATCCTGCCAGACAGTAATGGAGCAGTACCCTGGGTGGAGCAATTTTAGCTATTCTGGATGTGGGATCTAGTTGTTTTCATTCTCCTCCTCTTCTTCCTCCCTCTCTTTCTACTCTTTTCCTCCATTTCTTCTTCCCTTCTCTTCTTTTCCTCTTCCTACTGACCTGTTTTATTTTGGTTTTTCAAAACAGGGTTTCTCTTTTTTAGTCCTGGCTGTTCTGGACTTGCTTTGTAGACCAGGCTGGCCTCATACTCATAGAGAACCACCTGCCTCTGCCTCCCGAATGCTGGGATTAAAGGCGTGTGCCAATGCAGCCACCACAACCTGAAAATGACTCTCTCTCTCTCTCTCTCTCTCTCTCTCTCTCTCTCTCTCTCTCTCTCTCTCTCTCCCTTCCTCCATTTCTCTTACTTTCTTTTCTTTTCTTATTTTTGTTTATTTTGTTTTTTTTCTGTTTTTGAGATGGGATTTCACTATGTAACCTCAGCTGGCCTGAACCTATGTTGATCAGACTGGACTTGAACTCAGAGATCTGCCTGCCTCTGCCTTGCCTCCCTTGAGTCTGGTCCTGAACAGCCTGGTGTGGATCCTGAGTCTTGGGATCCAAAGTATATTAGACTGATGAGATCAGAATTTTGATTTTACATGTCTCTAAGCATTAAAAATAAACACAAACATATGCATACATGGAGTTGGACTTTGCTGCAGCTTCTTCCTTTCACTATGATTGTCAGAGGCTGGTGACCACATGTTGGGAAAGGAGAGAGCCATGAATTTCTGTTCAGAGTATCTGGGAAGCCACACACAAACACAAGGGGCCAAATCTTATGTTGTGTGCAGTGCCTCACTCCTTGGACGAACTGTTCAAAAATTTTATTTCCATGTCCTCTAGAGATATCTGTCAAGGGACTGGGCTGTGTAGCTCCTCCCAGCATCTGGTTGGTACTTTAGGATTCTGTTTTCTGAATACAATGAAGCCATTTTCATGGGTTATTGCCTAATAGTGTACTTCCCATACATGGTTACATGGTCTGTGCTAGCTCCTCACAGCCTTTCTGACAGTGTCCTTGGATATCCTTGGAGACCTGGGAAAAAAAGGCCCAGCTGGGACAGAGCCTCACTCTCTGCAAAGTACTGGATTTCCCAGCTTTTGGAGGCAGGGCAGTGTCTTAGGACCTTCCTCCCATTTTGCTGGATGCCTCTGCCATATTCACAGTTTAAATTTGATATACAGATTTCCTCAATTCCCCCATAGATACTGAGAGATTATGTCATCCTGGCTCATGTGAGGAAGCACTTCTGGGTAAACTATGCCTTAACCCAGGATTAAAAGGTGTGTTGACTGCTAACTTTTAGAGGTGACTTTGGTGATAATCAGAACTAACGATGTGAAAGAGCCCTAATCACATAAAGATCAGCACAGCAGATGAAGCCCCCGGGGGATGGCCATGGCTAGGTAGAGTGGTTTGTAAGGACCAGCCATTCAGTACTGTAGACAGAGAACAGGTAGCACTTGGTCATCATGTTGCGTCATTTCTGCTCCCTCCTCAACTATTGAGGACAGAGGTTCTGTTTGTTCTCCATTCAGTTTAGCAAATAGAACTGAGTTGTGTGCTGGAATTGCTGGAGACACCAATGGCAGAAAATAAGCAAATACATCTATGCTTACGCTGGTTATCCAGGCCCAGGAGGCCATCAGTCCCTCAAACGCAGTGCAAAGAAAAAGAGCAAAGTCAGTGTGACTTCTGGAGGCAGTCAGTCTTTAGAGTTATATTAACACTCTCTTGCCTTTGACCTTTAACCTGTTTCTTACTGGGAAAGGAAGAGTTTATCAAAAGTTGTAATGAACTTTGTGGGTTTCTGTGCCTGCTGGAAAGAGTTGGCTTGAGGATCGTGTGTAATTTGGCAGCCAGCATCTTGGAAATTCCTCATTTATGCAATGTTTGGGTTGATTGTTTTGGGGAGGAGGTTGATTTCTGGAGAAGATTTTTTTAAAGCTTGAAACTTTGATGAGCATAGTACAAACATTGGCAAGTTTGTCTGCCCAATTTTTGAGAACATAATTAATTGCAAGCAGTTTGAAGTATGTTACTGTGATAAAATACCACCGAGGAAGCAAGTTTTTGGTCTATGACTTCAGCATCAGAGGACTTAGGAAGTGTCACTCTTCCTGATTTGTTGTCTGCAACATACAAACATACCCCTTCTCTCTCTCTCTCTCTCTCTCTCTCTCTCTCTCTCTCTCTCTCTCTCTCTCTCTCTCTCTCCCGGGCTGGTCCACACCTCTCTCTATACAGCTCTCCTTGGCAGATGTTTCATAACTCACATCTCCAACATTTTGGAGTCTCCACTACAACCATTCACAGCTTCATGCAATGGCCTCTCATGGACTTTTTGCAGGGAATCCAGTTCTGCCACAGACTGCCTGGCTCAGCAGCCAGTAGAAAGGGAAAGAACCTATGACCTCCATTACTCTTGCATCTTTCAAGCCTTCAAAGCCAGTACTAAGTTTTTCTGCCAGGTAGAATGGATCCTTATCCCCTAGATAACAAATATGGCAGCTTTGTAAGCTATAACTATTGCTATTTAGGAGCAAGAAATCCCATAGAGCTGCCTCCTTTCTCAAATCTTAAGCTTGGTCCAGTAAGTCCTGGCCCTTCAGTTATCCTTGCAATTGTGCTACTGCTGAGCACATGGTGCTCTCTTAACAGTGCTTATATCTTTTTATAATTTTATTTTCTTAATTTATTCGTATTACATCTCAATGGTTATCCCCTCCCATGTATCCTCCCACTCCTCCCTCCCTCCCATTTTCCCCTTATTCCCCTCTACTATGACTGTGACTGAGGGGGACTTCCTCCTCCTGTATATGCTCATAGGGTATCAAGTTTCTTCTTGGTAACCTGCTATCCTTCCTCTGAGTGCCACCAGGTCTCCCCATTCAGGGTACATGGTCAAATATGAGGCACCAGAGTACGTGTGAAAGTCAGACCCCACTCTGCACTCAACTGTGGAGAATGTCCTGTCAATTGGCTAGATCTGAGTAGGGGTTTGAAGTTTTATGGCCTGTAGGCTGGTGCCATAGTTTGGGCGGGACCCCTCACCCAAAGCTGCCTATCATAATTTTCTTCTTGTAGGTTTCTAGGATCCTCTGATCCTTCAACTTTGCCATTCTCCCATGCTTCTCTCATCTAGAGTCCCAATAGAATATCCCCCTCTATGTCCCAGTTTTCTGGTTAGTGAACACTTTCATGGGACATGCCCCTTGGGCTAGTATGCAGATATAAGTGAGTATATACCATTTAACTCTTTTTGCTTCTGGGTTAACTCACTCATTATGATCATTTCTAGTTCAATCCATTTGTCCACAAATTTCGGGAATTCCTTGTTTTTAATAGCTGAGTAGTATTCCATAGTGTAAATGTACCACAGTTTCTTTATCCATTCTTCTACTGGCTATTATGAATAAAGCCACTATGAACATGGTTGAGCATATGTCCTTGTTGTGTGGTGGAGCATCTTCTCGGTATAGTCCAAGTAGTGGTATAACTGGGTCTTGAGAAAGCCCTATACCCATTTTTCTGAGAAAGCACCAGATAGATTTCCATAGTGGTTGTAAAAGTTTGCATTCCCATCAGCAATGAAGGAGTGTTCCTCTCTCTCCATATCCTCGCCAGCATGTGGTGTTGCTTGAATTTTTGATCTTAGCAATTCTGATGGGTGTAGGATGGAATCTCAGAGTTGTTTTGATTTGCATTTCCCTGATGATTAAGGAGGTTGAGCATTTCTTTAAGTGTTTCTCAGCCATTTGAAATTCCTCTGTTGAGAATTCTGTTTAGTTCCAAGCCCCATTTCTCTTTTTTTAAAATACATTTTTATTAATTTATACATATTACATCTCAGTTGTTAGCCCATCCCATGTATCCTCCCATTCCTCCCTTCCTCCCACTTCCCCCCTACTCCCCTCCCCACCCCTAAGTCTATGTCTGAGGGGGACCTCCTCCCCCTGAATATGCTCATACGGTATCAAGTCTCTCCTTGGTGACCTATTATCTTTCCTCTGAGTGCCACCAGGCATCTCCGTCCAAGGGACATGTTCAAATATGGGGCACCAGCCCCATTTCTCAATTGGGTTATTTGGTTTGGTGGTGTTTCCTTTCTTGAGTTTTTTATATATTTTGGATATTAGACCTTTGTCAGATGTAGGGTTGGCAAAGATCTTTTCCCAGTCTGTAGACTGTCATTTTGTTCTCATGACAGTGTCTCCTGCTTTATGAAAGCTTCTCAGCCTCATGAGGTCCCATTTATTAATTTTTGACCTTAAGGCCTGGGCTATTGGTCTTCTGTTCAGGAAGTTGTCTCCTGTGCCATTGTGTTCCAGGCTCTTTTCCCACTTTTTCTGCTAACTGACTGCATGTCTCTTATTTTATGTTGAAGTCTTTAATCCACTTGGACTTGAGTTTTTTGCGTAGTGATAAATATGGGTCTAATTGCATTTTTCTACATGTAGACATCCAGTTTGACCAGCACCATGAAGATGCTACCATTTTTCTATTGAATAGATTTGTCTTCTTTGTCAAAAATCAAGTGTCTGTACGTGTATGTATTTATTTCTGGGTCTGCGATTCAATTCCATTGCTCAACCATCCTTTTGCTATGCCAGTACCATGCTGTTTTAATTACTGTTGCTCTATAGGACAGCTTGAGATCAGGTATGGAGATTCCTCCAGAGGATCTTTAATTTTACAGAATGTTTTAGGTATTGTGTGTTTTTTGTTTCACTATATGAAGTTGAGAATTGACATTTCCATGTCTTTAAAAAATGTGTAGGTATTTTGATAGTGATTATATTGAATCTGTAAATTGCTTTTGGTAAGAAGACTGTATTTGTTATGTTAATTCTACTGATCCATCAACAAGGGAGATCTTTCCATCTTCTGATGTCATCTTCAATCTCCTTCTTCAGGGATTTGAAGTGTTTTTCAAACAAGTCTTTCAATTGCTTGGTTAGAGTAACTCTTAGATATTTTATGTTGCTTGTGGCTATAGTGAATGGTTTAGTTTCCCTAACTTTTTCCTCTGCATGATTGTCATTTGTGTATAGGAAGGCTACTGACTTTTTTGAGTTAATTTTGTATCCAGCCTTTTTTCTGAAGATGTTTATCAGCTGTAGGAGTTCTCTGATGGAATTTTTCGAGATCACTTATGTACACTCTCATATCACCTGCAAATAGGGGTAATTTGACTTCCTCCTTTCCCACCTGGATACCCTTGATCTCCATTTGTTGTCTTATTGCTCTGGCTAGAACTTCAAGAACTATATTGAAGAGATCTGAAGAAAGTGAACAGCCTTTCCTCATCCCAGATTTTAGAGGAATTTCCTTGAGCATCACTCAATTTAATTTGATGCTGGCTATTGGCTTGCTGTATATAGCCTTTATTATGTTTAGGTGTATGTCTTGAATGCCTGACCTCTCCAAAACTTTAAAAATGAATGGGTTTTGGATTTTGTCAAATGCTTTTTTGGCATTTAAGGAGATGATATGTGTTTTTTTTTCTTTCATTTTGTTTATAAGATGGATTACATTGATGCATTTATGTATATTAAACCATCCTTGCATGCCTGGAATGAAGCCTACCTTTTCATAGTAAATTATATCTTTGATGTGTTTTTGTATTTGGTTTGCAAGTATTTTATTGAGTATTTTTGTATCAATGTTCATAAGAGAAATTGTTCTGAAATTTCTTTCTTTGTTTGGTCTTTGTGAGGTTTAGGTAGCCAAGTGACTGTGACCTCATGGAATAATTTTGGTAATGTTCCATCTATTTGTATTTTTTGGGGTAGTTTGAAGAGGAATGGTACTAGCTCTTCTTTGATGATCTGGTAGAATTCTGCACTGAAACCATTTGGCCCTTGCTTTTTTGTTTTATTGGGAGACTATTAATGACGGTTTACATTTCTGTAGGGGAAATAGGACTATTTAGTTAGTTTACCTGATCATCATTCAATTTTGGCAAGTGGAATCAATCAAGAAAATTGTCCATTTTTTTTTTTAGATTTTCAAGTTTTGTGGCATATATGCATTTGAAGTAGGATCTTCTGATTCTTTGTACTTCTTCAGTGTCTATTGTTATGTCTCACTTTTCATTTCTGATTTTTTTAATGTGGATAGTGTCTCTCTGCCTTTTAGTTAGTTTGGCTAATGGTTTGTCGATCTTGTTGATTTTCTTTTCTTTATTAATTTATACTTGTTACATCTCAATGGTTATCCCATCCCTTGTATCCTCCCACTCTTCCCTCCCTCCCATTTTCCCCTTATTCCCTTCCCCTATGACTGTTCCTGAGAGGGAATAACTCCCCCTGTATATGTTCATAGGGTATCAAGTCTCTTCTTGGTAACCTGCTGTCCTTCCTCTGAGTGCCACCAGGTCTCCTCTTCCAGGGGACATGGCCAAATATGAGGCACCAGAGTATGTGAGAAGGTCATATCACACTCTCCACTCAACTGTGGAGAATGTTCTGCCCATTGGCTAGATCTGAGTAGGGGTTTAAAGTTTATCGCCTGTATTGTCCTTCGCTGGTGCCTTAGTTTGAGCTAAGAATAAGGCATACTCCTTTGTGTTTGGGTGAAAAGTTCTGTAGATATCTGTTAGATTCATTTGATTCAAGGTGTTGGTTAGTGCCATGATTTCCAGTTTAGTGTCTGTTTCAATGATCTATCCTTTGGTGAAAGTGTGGTGTTGAAGATTCCCACTATTAATGTGTAGGGTTCAATGTGTTGTTTAAGCTTTGTTAAAAGTTCTTTTTACAAATGTGGGTGCCCTTGTACTGGGAGCATGGATGTTCAGAATTGTGAAGTCATCTTGGTTGATGACTATGAAGTGTCCTTCCTCACCTCTTTTGATTAATTTTGATTGAAAGTCTAATTTATTGTACGTTAAAATATCTACACCAGCTTGTTTCTTGTCTTTGTTTCCTTGAAATATCGTTTTCCAGCCTTTTACCCTGAGGTAATGTTTATCCTCATGGCTGAGATGTGTTTCTTGAATGCAGATGAATGTTGGATCTTGTTTTTGCATCCATTATGCTACTCTGTCTTTTTATTGGAGAACTGAGACAATCAATGTTGAGAGATATTAATGACCAGTGACTGTTAAGTCTCTTAATTTTTATGTTGTTGGTTTTTTGTTTTTGTTTCTGTTTTGTTTTTTACCAAGGGTATCTGAATTGCAGAAGCCAGGCCCAGGACACCTCCAGGGGCTTGTTCAGGGCAGCTCTGATATGTAACCTTTTCAAAGAGCTAGCTTTTGACACCTTTTGTACAGTTTACTCTGTATGTATTCCTGCAAGGAAGCATCCTTTTAACATGGTTTTGGGGTCTGGTGGATTACTGCCAGCAGGGGGTTTTCTCAACCTATTTCTGAGCATGAAACTTGCCTCGAGAGAGTATCTCCTCCAACTACAGACAAAGGCCCACACTTGATTTTCTAGAATTTGAGCTCAGTTTCAGTTTAAGAAGAGATTCTCTTCCAGAGAATAATTAGGAATATTTATGAACATGTGTTATTGTGGCAAATTTTTCAGAAAACATTCTTTTGATTTTATTTTCAATTTACTCTTTTTGATATAGTTCATTTGCAACATAAAGCCCATACACCAAAAAGAGTTTTCAGAATTTCTTTTTCAGATATTAACATGATCCACCACCACCACAGCCTTTCATTTTCATCCTATTGCTGCTCAACATACTGGTCACCTTTCTGGAGACTCTGCTAATTATCCATGCTGTCTTCTCTGATTTCCACCTTTACACAACAATGACCCTCTCTCTGCAAACTATCCTCTGTGATATTAAAAGCACAATCATTGTCACTAAGATTCTGATGAACAGCTAAGCAATATTTCAAGACACTTCTAATGCATTCAATGGCTGCGTCACTCAGTCCTTCAGTGTCTTGAAATTTTGGGGGATAGAAAATAGCCTTCTTACTGTCACTCTTTATGACTACTAAGAGATCATCTGTCACCTTCTGAGTCATAAGGAGTCCCTGCCTCTGTATCCTGCTGGTTCTACTTTCCATTCTCATTGACATGGTGTATGCCATACTCTTTAGTCCCAATGTTACAGCTTTCCTTCTGTGTAAACCAGAATTTTCCATACTTCTTTTGTGAACTTAAAAATATCATCAATCTTGCAGGTTCTGATTATTTCAAAATTGTAGGTTCAATTTTCTTAACAATACACTTTATTATGAACTTATTAATGAGTGTACCTGCCTTATAATTAAACTAGCTTAAATACGAGGAAAAGGATATTAAGGAAAACAAGAATGAAACCTGGGTATCAGTTCTTAGGAATGATTTTCCTGGCATAATCAGCAGGATTTAAGCAAACTAGCAATCCCACCAAGGTTGCTGTGGAACCAGGAGCCTTAGCCAGATCCCAAAGCCTTGAAGCCTTCCCTGAAGCACTTCTCTTTAGGGGGTCTCTCGAAGTGGAGTGATGAACAGACAAAAACCAAATCCCAACAAAAAGCCTCCAGCCTCCTGTGTGTGTGTATGTGTGTGTGTATGTGTGTTTGTGTGTGTGTGTGTGTGTGTGTGTGTGTGTATTCTCAATCTGTTTAAGGATGTTTTACAAAAAGCTCCCTCATGAACTGATTTGACTTCAAAGTGGAAAAATATCCCTCTCTCTCACATCTAAGTGGTAAACATCCTGCTCTCTTCCCCATCCCACACTTGGGTTCAAAACAAATACAGAGTTATATCCTCTACACAAAATATCATATTTTATATATTTGGCAGATGTCATACTTTATGATGTACCACTCTCTGGGATATTTTTTTTCCATTTAAATCATATCATCTATTTATAGGATTCCACCAACAGGGAGAAGATACAAAGTCGTTCTTCCCTGTGGTTCTTAAATTTCAGTGATAACCTTGTTAGACTGGACAAGTTTTGTTGTATACCTCAGGTCTGTGGTTTCTCACTCATTACTTTAAAATATGGTGTTATCAATTGTGTACATTATTAATTATTCAAATACTATTTACAGCTTGATGATTGGGAAGATTAAAGATACCCTGAGTAATCTCATTATTGGTTTTATTTTTAGTGATCATATAATTGGTTTGAAGTCTAGATTCTTCAATGTGCTAAAAGAACAATGTAATTATAAAGTTCAATTCTTGACTCATCTATTGTCAATTTTTCTAAAATGAATAGTAACAATATATCTAGATTGTGTGATGAGCTTTGTATAGTTTTTCAAAGGATGCTAGTACAGAAACTATGAGATCTGATTCTTTTAAAGACAATTTTTAGTATAGATTTTAATTTTGACAAATATTTTATCAATCTCTTTCAAAGGAGAAAATTTTTCATAGGTATATATGGACAAAAACATTGCGAGGGAGTCTGTATGTGTATCATGGTGTCAGCTACTATGTGATAATCTGGTTAGGGTCATGTGGTTTATATTATTAATGTAAATGGAAATTTTAAAATGTTATTCTTTAAAAATGCACTAACTAGCATTCAACAAACAAGTGTAACCTTATCAATAAGAATATTGTTTGAGGAGAACTATAGTTTCAGCCTAGTATGAGTTTCACAACAAGAGGCTGCTTCCTTTTATAATGGTTCTGAGATTTGTTTCTAGAAAATAATATTCCTTTAGTGACTTTTCCTATCCATCATGCTGCATTTATATTTTTATATAATTGCCAGACTATATCAGAAGTTTGAAATAATTTTTAATGGTTTAATTTTTGCTTTATAAGTAAAATGATACATTGAATAACAGAAATCCATACACAATTATGGTAACTTTATAATTTGGAAAAATTTCAGACCTTTTCAAATGTTCTAGTTATCAGTAATGGTCCTAGGCTGTTCTTAGATCTTAACCCATATGTCTCAAATTAAGGAGATCTATGCAGAAGCATGTGCAAATATTAATATATCATCAATATTATTATTAGTGTAATACTATGTTTGTTGCTAAGTTTCTCTATTAACCCACTAACACATAAGTAATTGAAACTCCATATTTAAAAATAATTAAGCTTCACAACACAATAACTGAGGAGTTATTAGTTTATTCTTATCTCTCTTAGTGAATTTAGCTTTATCCCAGCATACATCCCGGAGATATTTCCTCTTTATAGGTTGTCCTGTTCCAACTCTGCCCCCTGACGTCTTCTGGACCTTTCCCATGGCTGAATCCCCTGATTCCTATTCTAAGTCCTACTCCCCTGGCTGGTAGGAAGTCCATCTTTATTCTCTCCCTGTTTTGCAAATGGCTGCTTTATTGCCATGTCAGGGGAAAATTGTATACCAGTGCTTACATAACATTACAACATTGAGACAGGAGATTCTCACAACAAGGATTGCAGACAGATATGGGGGTAAGGGGTACAGATCAGCATTTGAATTACACAATACCTTAGACCTACACATTAACTACAATTATAAAATAAAAATATACTATGATGTAAAAATGGAAAGTTATCAAATTACTAAAAGAAAATATAAGAAAAATTTATTGAAATTACATTGAGTAATATTTTGTGGGAGTATTTTATTTTCTTTTAAAAAATATCTTCTGCCATACATTACATCCTGACTGCGGATTTTCCTCTCTCCATTTCTCTTACTCCTTTCCTACACTTCTCCTATTGCTACAAATTCCCCTCTTTCAAAAATCCATTCATTCTCAATTTCCCTTGAGAAAAGGACAGTCCTCCAAGGAATAGCATAACAAGTGGCATAACAAGATATAGCATGATTAGGCAAAGACCATGATAACAGGTAAGATAATACAGTAAGCTGAAAGGAGTCATAAGAGCATGCGAAATACTCACAAACAACCCTCATCCCTAAAGTTAGAAGTCTCATAAAAACGCAAGCTAACAGCCATAACATATATATTAAAGATCTAGTGAAAACACATGTAGGGTCCATGACTGTCGTTCCAGTCTCTGGAAGACCCCATGGTACCTGCTTAGTTGATTCTGTGGAACTGGCTGCACTGGTCTCCTTGACCCATGTGGATTTTCCAATTAGTCCTTTTCCATTCCTTGGGATTCCCTGATCTCCCCAGAGAGGGTCCCATTTAGTGTCTCTCTCTGCCTAATGTTTGGCTCTGATTACCTGCATCACCTCCCATCAGCTTCCAGAGGAGGCCCCTTTAATTATGAGTAATATTGCTATTGATATTCTTTCCTTAAATGCACAGTCTCAAACCCAAATTCACAATCTGACTTAATAAAATGAAATACTATGGTATATAAGTATAATCAAGTGTCAAGTCAAATAAAGCACATAGTGAGAAACTCTAATAAGAATTTTATGTTGTATGTAATATAATAGTCAAACTACTTAATCTTAAAAACAAAGATTAGGTGAATGCAGGGGAGTTGGTGGAATCCAAGAAGTCTTCCCAACCAACCAAGTACCACTACAAAGAACAATATGTGATGGAGAGGTGGGAAAAATGGAAGATCAGTATAGTGCCAGCACTGTAAAAAAAATTTGGAAATAAAGATATGAAGAGAAATAGGTGTGAAAAAGGATCAAGAGCTACATTGGAATGTACTGTTTCTGAGTAGGGTCATAGCAGTGGTGTGCAGTGGTTTGCAGCAGCCTGGAGCTTACACAGACACAGAACATAACAGCAAGCCAGTGGATTGCTCTGGCTCTTGGCAATGAATGAGGCCTGGGATGCGGAATGGCTTAGTTCATGAATTGGACCTTCTTGAAGGAAACTGTGGTACAAGATGTGGCTGAGGGTCATGTGTGGTTAAGTGATCCTGATGTTCCTTGAGTCTAGGTTGATGGCCAAAACCTATGTTACCATATAATGCCATTTAGATAACCATACTCTATGCCGCATCCAGAAGGCATATTGATGTGTGTTGGCAGTGCTGCTGCCATGGGCCATTTGAATGAATAGTCAGTGCTGCCATCTGAGGCCATGGTGATGTCCATAGTCCTACTGCAGCTGGATTCTGTGGTGATGACCTTACCCATGTTAACAGTGGAGGCTAAGTGGATGATCATGGTCTGTGCTGCATCTTAAAACAATGTTGATATCTTTAGGTCATCACTGCCACTAGGATCTATGTTGATGTTAGTGGACTGTGCTGCCACCAGCTGCTAGAGTGGGATCCTTGTTCATTATGCCACCAAGGGCCATGTCTGGTTCGAAAGTCCTCCTGTAGCAGGTCATCTGTGTTGATGTCCCTAGACTACGTTCCTACCAAATGCTAGACAGGTCTTTGTTTACTTCACTGCTACCTGATGACATGTTGATGGCTGTGAGCTGTCCTACCAGATGGGTTTATTTTGATGCAAGAGTCCCGTGCCTGTAACCTAGTGTCATGGTCATGATTATTTCTGGGTCTGTTCTGCTTCTGAAAGCTATGACCTGGCCTAAGGTCCTGGTGCAGCTTGAGTCTGTGTTAATATCTGTAGTAATTTTCTCATACCAAAGGTCATGTAGATGTCCAAGGGCTCTGTGGTTACCAGGGGGCATATTGACCTGAGTGGCCTCTACTGACACCTGAGGTGATGGTGATGTCTGTGGTCCAGACTACCTATGGTACCCTGATTTGTTCTGTGTTCCTACTGCAGCTTGGTGCCATGCTGGTGGTCTGATCTGTCAACAAATCCTGTGGAATACCATAATATGTGTTCCTATTAACTGAAAGGAGATAAGAAGCTACTTTGACAATGATATTAATGACTACAGGTGTTCAGTTGAAAAAGAAGGATGTGGTAGGCTTCTCTGACAACCCCTAACCCCAATCCTAGCCTCCCAAATGTAGCAGCATAAACAGGAAAACATTGAAAAGAGCTCTTAAGAAGTATGGTGTGAATGCTAAAGTGTAGCTCTCTATAACTGATGGCTTCTGGCAGGGATGTGAGGGTGGAACATCTCTGTTCTATTTAAGGAGCAGGACACTGAAAGTTTGGCTGTGTTCCAGTGACAATATAGAAATCACAAAATAGACTTTTTTTCTGATCCTGCTAAGGAAACCACAAGAATTGGAGTGAAGACATGGAAGTAATGGAAAAGTGAATGTGATCAGGCAGTATGATGTGAAATTCTCCAAGAATCAATACAAATATGTTCTTGTGAAAAGAAGTAGGATAAATCAATATATAAAACAAAATATTCTTTCACCAAGTCAACTCTAAAACGCTAAAGTGGTGGCTAACAATTTTAAAATAGATCACTAATATATTGTAAACTTCTAACTATCCATCATTTATCTAGATGGGTATAAAGACAATATGTAAATAGAGTCTAGATATGTGGACTTGTGCTCAGTGTTTGCATAAGTTATCCTAACACAGAAACTATCTGAGAAAAACAAAGAAATAATGTAAATTTTTTGACTGTATTTTCAGAGCGTTCAGTCTGTGACTGCATAGCCCCATGTGCTTAAGAACAATATTATTGTTGCAGGGCAATGTGGCCAAGGAAAAACATTTCACATTGGTTTTCTATGCCATATGTGTGAAATTAGGATGATACAATAAGTAAAGAGAATAAGGTGTCACTCAACTGGTCTCCAGAGTAAGAGAACTATCTACTTTAAATGCTACTTGCTTAGCACAGGAGGTATTGGGGGAATTAGAACAACAGTGAAGTAAATAAAGATACTAATGAGGAGCTTTGCTATTTATCACTCATGAGATATGAAACGGTGTAATTTAGAGTGCCATATAATTTTAAAGCATATTACATACACTTTCAGAACCAGAAGCCCTTGGATCTTCTAAGGTGGCAATTTCTAAAGATACATATTCCGTTTTTAATAGTCAGGTGAGCTTTAAAAACTAAGGCAGTCTTGTCTGGTAGGCAGTGGCACAGATGAGGGAAAGACACCCTCCTACTCACCCTCATCTGTCACCTCTGACCATCTATGTCAGGTAGAGCCAGGAGGGTCCAGGGGTTATGAGAGTGGGAAAAGTGGCCATGTCCTTTACTAGCAGAAACATTCCAGAGAGAGAGCCCTGTGCATTACATGGACAGCAAGTTCAAGCTGTCCATGGTTGAAGGGGTTGCAGGTGAGCTGGCTCTGAGTGATTGAGAGTGTGGGAGCCAGAAGGCTGCCCATTTACTTTTTACCCTTTTTAAAATTTACTATTTTTAATATTTTATATATATACATTTATATTATTACGCACACATACAATAAATTACATACAGCAAGAAGCACAAAAAATTCAGGAATTATATTAATGCTACATTCATATTGTTTTGGCTAATTTTATTTGGCAACCTTGAAGAAAACATCATTCCTATCTTGGTGAGTGTAAAATTCTTAATGTAAAAAATATATTTAACTTATCTCATCTCTATCAAATTAAAACATCTATCCAGACCTAGAAACGTCTTAATCCCTAAACAACTAAGCTTAATTATAACTCTAAACTATCTTGTCTTCAACTCCATCAGAGACTTGAAAAGTAATAAAATTAAATACCTGAATAAAGGGGAAGTGCTGGTTAGCTGATTCAACAATGAGAAAATAACAGAGACAGTTTGCTGCCTCACCAGTCACCCAAACTCTGTATAACTTTGGAGCAACATCTTCAGCTTTCTGGCCCAATTTATCTGACAGATGTATTTTTGAGGCAGGAACTATTGAGGACCTGCTTACCCTGTCTTGGCAGAGTTTGGCTGTCAACTCTGCCTGCTTCCAAGCTTGTTCATTTTTAGGCATAATTCTGTCTGTGGCCAAAATGAGAACATTTTGCTCTGTGGCTTGTTTGTCACATTTGAAGCCATCTCTAAAAGGAGGTTCTTAGATGTTCATCATCTTCTTTGAGGTAGGCTGGGTGTTTCTAGGAATGAACATGTCTTATTGTCGGTGAAGCTTTGAGATAGTAAAAAAAAAATTTAAGTGGCAAATTTTGTAAACCTCAGAGACCTGCAGGCAGAAAATCTCTTAAGCCCAGATCCAGGGCTGTGAATTTGCCTTCCACAACATCTACCTCACTAATGAGTTGCTGGTGGAGTGTTGGAAGGGGCCTGTCCTCCCGATCAAACTACAAGATCTCGATGACACAGGGCAGCAAGAGGATATCAAAGAGGAATCTCAGTGAGGTTCCACTATTGGTAGAGTAGCATAATCCCGAGGCCTTGTAGAAGACCAATGAGTCACTGAAAAAAACATTTGCAAGGAAAGAAGTGTAGAAAAAATGAAATATTGTGGGACACACTGTGACACATTACAGCTTCTACAATGAGATTTTCTTTCTCAGTTGGCCAGGAGATTGCAAGGGTGAGAGATAGATATGAGATAAGGGAGAGATTGGTGAAGTTGAGGTGCATAATGCAAAATTTACAAGGAAGCAATAAGAAGGTTTTAACAAATCAATATTTTCATGATGAATGACAGAATTAAGAAAGTGAACAATAAAGAGTAAAATGTAAAAAGAACTTCTCTTGATTTGTATTCTCTGTCAAATAATGACATGAATTTAAGTCAATATTACCAAAGGTTTCATATACTAAGTTTCGTATTCTAGACAGCCACAGGTCTGATTTTTCTCCAATAGAAAATATCCTCCTCAATAAAAATTTCTTTTGAAAATATTACAGTGGGGTTTTTTTGAGTTTTCACAGTGAATACTTTAAGATTATTACCAGCATGAGGGACGTATGAAGTAGAATATACGTTTTTGTAAGTAGACTATGATAATAATCAAAGTTGTTCTAATTTTTTCTAGATGATACTTAAGTGATTTTGTCACAGATTTTTGGTGAATTCAATGTTATTTTTAATTTATCCTATTCAAAGTTCACACCAAATATGGAACTGAAAAACCGAACAGCAGTTTCTGAATTCCATCTGCTTGGACTGACAGACAATCCCAAACTGCTGCCTCTCACCTTCACCGTGTTCTTCTCCATGTATCTGACCACAGTTCTGGGAAACCTGCTTATCATCATGGCCATCAGCTCAGGCTCCCAACTGCACACTCCCATGTACTTCTTTCTCTCTATTCTATCTATCAATGACATCTGTTATAGTACGGTTACAATCCCCAAAATGCTGGTGAACATTCAAGAACATGATGACAGCATAAGTTACATAGACTGTCTCTGTCAAATCTTCTTTTTTTCAGTATTTTGTGCCATGGAAAGTTTTATACTGGCTGTGATGGCCTATGACCGCTATGTGGCCATTTGCAAACCCCTGAGGTACACTGTCATCATGAACCCTATTTGCTGTGCCTTGATGGTTCTAGTATCCTTTTTCCTTAGCGTTATGGATGCCTTACTTCACAGTCTGATGATTTTGAGACTTTCTTTCTGCACAGACCTAGAAATCCCACAATTTTTCTGTGAGCTGGCTCAGGTTATTAAGCTTGCCTGTTTTGATACTTTTCTTAATAATTTTTTAATATTTGCTGCAGCTTTTGTCTTCGGGGGTGGTCCTATCTGTGGAATTGCTTTTTCATATATTTACATTGTGTCCTCAGTCTTGAGGATGCCATCTTCTGGAGGAAGGCACAGAGCTTTTTCTACTTGTGCATCACATCTGTCTGTTGTTTTCTTGTTTTATGGGACAGGTTTGGGGGTGTGCATCAGTTCTGCAATGACAAATTCTCTTAGGAGCACAGCAATGGCTTCTGTGATGTATAGTGCACTTCCTCCTTTGCTGAACCCCTTCATATATAGTATAAGAAATAGAGAAATGAATGAAACCTTGAGAAAACTTGCTGGTAGACTCTCTTACCATGTTTGATGTATCCTGTGATATTCATGTGGCATTTTAGAGAAATTCAAATTAATAAGAAAAATTTAAAGTGAAAGTCCTCCCCTTTATTGCAGTGATGAAAGTGACATCAATGTGTGATGACTTTGTGTACTTCAACTCATGTTTAGGTTTGCTTACCTTAAATTGTCTTGATAAATCCCTATCTTTTATGTTAATTCTTAGAGCAGTTGCTTCATCCACATTACCCAGAAAGGCATTCTAAAATTATATTCATCAAGGTGTTATATTTTCTCTGTTGATTTACAAAAACTAGTTACAGTTGATACCCTTTACATAGTATGGATACCATTGAAACAAAACTGAATCTGTGTTGTGGTGTATTGTTGACAAGAGAATTTTAACTTATTTCCTAGATTCTGAACAACTATTTAGATGTAGACTGATAATCTGCTTACTTCATTAGAAGTATCAGCTATTTAGATGCTTTGTACTTTAAA